>NC_090295.1:9039000-9344500 GCF_037392515.1 Haliotis asinina | reverse complement strand
GTGTTGATCAACGTATATTACAAACAGTATAAAAATGTAATCAAGTGATTCAATTCACAATGTAATTAAATGAATTTATTAGGATGTGCACGAATAGAAAGGATGATTCAAGATGATGGGATAACCGTCCAAATCAAGACATTGATTACAGAACAGTCTGTTTCGTGACTGGCTGTTAATCCAGACAGGAGAAATGCCAAATGGGAACCTTTCTTGAGTATTCTGAGTGGTGTTACCACTAATTATAGCTGTTATAAATTCATTAACTGACCATCAAGAGAATGATGACAAATAACACGTGTAGGTTTATACGATCAAACGCGAGTTACAGTAAGGACGATGTAATCTCTGTGTCGCATGCAGCCTGAAAACACTTATGGACAGAATCTGTTTTGAGGATACCAACGGAACTTCATTGTTACATAAGAAGTACATACAGGCATTTAATGTGTACTCGGGTAAATAGGTGTAATCAGTTTTTTACGTAAGAAACTTTTCAGATTTTCAGATTTTATTATCATAGATAATAAACCAGGGTAGCTACCATAGCTACCAAAATTTACGTATGGTTTTTGCTATGACAACTGGACCAACCCTCAGAACTATCTAAACATAAAGGTTTGCAATCTTTCCGACTTATATGAAACAAATGGCTTGCTACGTGCTCGTAGACATCATATTTTCACATGACATGATTAAATATCGAGTTGAAAAACTGGATCAGTCGCTATACCATCCAGGCATGAGGGAAAAACCCAAACTACACTGCTGGGATATTTTGTTACAATCAGATAAGGAATACCATGGACATTTTAAATAATGGCATATGATGGGCATCCGGCCTCCTGATTGCTTAGGGTGAAGACATTCTGCTAATGTGGGCAGGCGCCCAGTCCCTTTGTCCGTCACGGTCGAGGGAGCGGGTGTTGACCAATTGGAAGCTTGGTTTCGTAATTATACCGTTGGTGAGAACCATTAATTTCGCTCCGCATCAGTGCCACTTTAAGGTATGCTGCCTGAACCTCTACATAAAGTATAGAAATGCGATGTTATTAAAGTTTAAAATCAAAATTTGTTTGTGAATACCATTTTCTCATGAAACAAGAAATTGGAATTCAGAGTAACCAGAGTTATTTGTGGTGACTATTTTCACTTTCACACGAATCGGCTGAAAAGTAGGTCATTGTCTGAATAGGTTAATGAGACTCCTGTTTCGGTATATGTTTTTCACTAAAATATGGGACCATACACGGCTGCGGAACAATAATCTCCCTGTCAACCCTTAGAAATAGGCCGGTTGAATATATACACTGTAAACATACAATGTGGGCGAGTGTGTGAGTTAAGTTTTACGCCGCTTTTTAGCAATATTCCAGCAATATCACGGCGTGGGACATCAGAAAATGTACACATTTTACCCCACGTTGGGGAATCGAACCCGGGTCTTGGGCGTGACGAGCGAACTTTTTAATCACTAGGTTACCCCATCGCCCCTACAATATGATAAAATAGGTCCTCGTTGTAGTGCGTTAAACAGAGATATTAAATGTCTTCAATTGTCACTATGCACTCTCAGCTAATAGAACAGACTATTGTACAGTTCTCAAGCTGTACAATAGCCATGGTGACGGGTGAGCTGAAAGGGTAAAAATAAATAAAACCAAACGAGGATAATATGCAACATCTGTCGTGTTAATGCTATTTACAAGCAGGAATCAGGTCTTTTAACTCCTAACATACGTGTCATATACAACACATTAAGACTAATGATTAGTCTCTGGAAATATAAACTTTTGACAGAAATAAATGAAAATAAGCTCCAGTCAGTCGGGAGATTCAGATTAGGTTGGTTTGATGTGTGGAGACAAGGGCTCGGTTTCACAAAGCGTTCGTAGAGCTAAAGTGATCTTAACTTAAAGCGATACTTTAACATTGACTTACGACAGTCGTAGCGCTTTGGGGAATGAAGCCCTGGGCCCAGGGTCCCCATTCTCAAAGCTATGATTACACAATGCCATTTAGAAAGTAGTCAAATGTCTTATTTGGGATTACACTTTATTAGTAGGGTACAATTTCTAGTCCTCTTTTGGTTGAGTCCCATCCGGAATTCGAACCCGGACCCTCAGAATCAGGCACACAGTCAGTCGCCTAACCCGCTCAGTCACCGAACACCTCTTACTCATCTCCTCTACATGGATGACATCGGGCACCTTCCCAAAGGAAATGCCAAAGAACAGGCTCCCTTTGTCGAGTCCTTTTTCTAACGATACTGGCATGACATTTGGACTAAACAAATGTAATACACTGATAGCAAGGTAACTAATGATGGATCGGTCAAGTTACAAGGGGAGGAGTTATTGAGCATCTTGTGGAAGATCAGGCCTATCTTGGAATGCAAGTTCGAGACAAGCATCAGAATTCCCAAATTCAAGGCAAACTTCGGACCGAGTATAAATCTCGCTGGAAGAAAATCTGGAGCTCAGAGCTATATGCCCGAAACAAGTTCAAAGCCACCAATAATCTTGCTGTGGCAGTCCTGTCTTATACCACTGGAGTAGTTTTTAGGCCAAAACAGGACATCCAGAGTCTTGACCACCTGACCAGAAGGATCATGACTGATAGCAGAGCCAACCACCCTCGTTCCTCTCTTAATTGTTTATATATGTCAGTGAATTCTGAAGGCTCTTCATGAAGACTACTACTGTGTACTTTTGCACATATTCATTTGTCGGATGCATGTCAAGGCTCATGATGAAAGCAAGGAACACCACAGCTATTTTAAGCGTGCCAAGGTTGTGGGACACAATCTGAAATTTGAGGTTGATTTTGGTAATGGTAGTGTACTGATGGACGGTACAGCGATGGGAGTAATCCAGATGAAGGCCCTCACCAGGTTGTCAAGGTTCGGTCATTTGTGGAGATGCTCACTGAGAAGCCATTGCATCGTGTGTACATGCAGTGTGTAGAACAGAATAGCAACTCTACTGAATCCTTCGCCTTGGAGAAATCGGCTGGTCTAGAATGCGAAGGCTTCCTTTTTGCTGCACAGGACCAGTCACGTTCCACTCGCAATCGCTAAAATTTTATTCTTAAACAAATAGTAACATGAAATGTCGACTATGTAATGAATTTACAGAGACAGTCCAATACCTTGTCAGCTGATGCCCTTCCTTTGCACAACCATCACATTTTAAAAGCCACAATGACACGACTCTACCACCATCTTCGCCATGCCTGTCAAAGACTCCTCGCTTTCCTCCCCCGACGGAGATTCCTCTCGTCGATAAAGACAGCATAAACAAACGCACTGCTTTGCTCTGACATGGCTGCGTGTCGTAGCATGTCTTTAACCCCTTTCTAAACAAGTGTTCTTGGCATACGCATTTATGCATTGTTAAACGTTCATGTTCTTCTATTCTTCCCCCGCATACCAAACTGATGACTGCATCCGAGGCACGTCTTGAATCGTCATCGACGAAGCGGGCACCTGCGTTACAATAGAAGTGAACGGGTTGTGTTTTATGCCGCTTTGCACAGTATTCCAGTTATATGATTGATCGTTTGTAGCTTTACTCCTCAATCAGTAATATTCCAACTAAATGGCGGCGGTCTGTAAATAATCCAATGATCAACAGCATCAGCATCTGTCTGCGCTGTTGAGAACATGTGTCAACCAAGTCAACGAGCCTGGACTATTGCTGAGTGCGGATTTGAACTAAACTTACTCACTCACCTTAAATTGCCTCATATTGAAGTCTCGTGTTTGGGTACAATGTGTGTCCTCCGCCGTGATATTGCTTAAATATTGCTAAACACGTTGTAAAATCATAATCACTCATACACTCGTATTGTAGTGATTTCCCAAATGAATTTATAGTTTATACGAAATAAAAACAAGTTGAAGTAGCTTCAGTATATTAAGATAACCGACACGAAACGTGAAACACATATCAAGTAAACAGGAAACAGGGGTGAATTACTCAAAATCAAAGTGAACGAATCTGGTACTCACTGTCTCTTGCGCTGCGCATTCATCAACGGAAGTCAATTACTAAACTAAATTTATTAACAGTCACATAACATCGATGCATCAATAGTTTTTCCTTTTTGAGACGGAGACTCAACAATTGCAATCCATCAATAGTTCGATGCATCGTTAAGCTAACACACTAGGCTTACAAACCCATTTCCACTGCTTCCAACCTGTTTATTGTTCAACAGAATATATTACTGAGAATGACGGGTGTAAATATACACTATATTAAAACATAAAAATGTTCATCGGTGTCCACCAATCCAAAAGTCCGTTTGAAATAAAAGTTATCCATTTTTTTGTTTCGTTTTGTTTTTCGCTACCCTACTTTCTTTGAGATGATAACCGGTAACATTATGTCATTGGACGATATGAATAGAACAAGTTTCTCCCCTTTGTCTTTGACTCCAGTCGTGCCAGCGATATCGTCATACGAGCATTCGGGCCTGAGACCGATTACTGATGTCAGCGTGACTGGTCTCTTTCTTTAAATATCCGGTGTTTTCAAGGACAAGGTCGACGCTATTCACCTTAGTCTCGACCCTGTGTAACATATCAACCTCATCATAAGGCATCGGGAAGTATGTGAGTGTCACCATGAACAAATTCTTGAGATAGCGTAAGTTAGTAAAATCGTTTTTTTTCCAATTGTGTATAAATCATGAACGATTGGTGCTGTTTGATTTTTGCTACGGAGACCTAAAACTGATGTAATTTATTGCTTAGGTCAAAGCAGCGCCCCTCTGTGTAAAGCATACACGGCAACGCTCACTGTCTGTAATAGCAATGTGTAGCCCCGTGTACTCTTGAACAGAACATTCAGAATGGTGTTTTTCACGGTATGATGCATTGTCAGTGTTTTATACTGTTTGTTCTGTTTGCGCTGGGACGGGATCATTGGCCTTGACAATTTGACATACATTTGTAATAATAGAGCCGTACATTGCCCCGGGTGTGAAAAGAACCAGCACACCAGGGCTCTTTTCAAAAAGCACTAAGGTGAACGTAGGTTTTTAAGGTAACCTTAGTGCAATGTTAAGGAGTGTGAGTTGAGGACTTGAGGTTAACCTTAGTAAAGGTTGCTTCTTGAAGGAGTCCCACACTGATCGTTGAAATTATTAAGAATGAGATTTCTCTCTTTTATATTGCTAATGTGAGTAGCAAACTGCGCGGAAAATATTGTAAATACGCTGATTTTGCTTATGAAATCTCACGACTCCACGTTGTTCTTAGTGCACAACGTAGTAGTAAGACAAATTTTGATTGAGTTCCTTCGGCAGCTAATTTCGGTGCTAGGCATAACCAGCACTTTTACTATTCAACCATTCAGATGAGTGTCGTTTTGTTTCAGTAATATTCTTTTTCTTGTCAGATTATTTCAATTATGTATATCCAGCTATTGGAACAATGTTCTGGGGCGGTGTTCATATAAACCACTGGGTTATTTCTTCACAGTGCAGCTTTGGGTCGACGCAACCAAAGTTCCCGCCATTCTTTCTTAACAGCCATTAATATCTGATTGCGCTGCAACTCGGGATTATACACTCGGTGGAACATAAAACTATCCATTATTATTGTGATGACCAATGTAATACTATGTCTCAGCTTACAACATGAATATTTCATTTCAGTTAACAGAACTGTGACAGCTTCGAGAAAAACCACTGAGTCGGATAAAAGACGACAACAGGTTTTCATAGCGAACAAACAACGGCGATGACGGGTTTTACCGAATCCCGGTTGACAGGAGCGGACATTGGTGTGGTGGTTGCTTACTTCGTACTAGTGATTGGTATCGGGCTGTTTGTAAGTACCAGTTTTACTCCTGGCCCTTGACCTCCTTGACCCACGAAGATCCTCAGCAACACATGCTTTTAAGACGCGACTAACGGGATCGGGTTTTCAGGCTCGCTGACTTGGCCGACATTCTATCCCGACTGTGTGGATGATGTTCATGATGTTGGTCACTGGATTGTCTGGTCCTGCGGCGTTAGAACACAAACAAACCAAACTTGACTTTCTCAAGTGTACTTGCAAGTGTACTTTACATCTGTATTCATGTTAGACTGCGCCGACTGGCGATAGACGGTTCGATCCCCGACCGTGTCATACCAAAAGACGTTTTAGTTGTTTAGCTGCTTGGTGTTTGACTAGGAGTCACTTTGTTGTCGTGGTGCTGTGTCGCATGGGGCATGCATGTTTGACTCTAGCAGTCGACTGTATCTCGGCCGACAAGCACAATAACACCAACAATGTTCGGGTACAAGTAACCACGGACAAGCGTCTATGCACGTCGTTGTATTCTACGAACGGGGATTTTATTATAAGGGATTATCGGCCACCACCAAGTTGACTTACGATCAACCCCTCGATCAGCGTTTTAAGGCCCTTGTAAATAACTCAACGATTAAGGGGCATTGTCTGTGTCTAATGACCGATGTGGCTAACTGAAAAGTGATTCGAACCCTAGAGAGAGACTCATAACACTACTACTATTTGTAACAAGACGAAACGAAAGGGCTTGCCTGAATGTGGTTATTTTCAAATTGTTCTACATTTCCAGGCTATGTACAGAGCCAACAGAAACACAATAAGTGGCTACTTTCTAGCAGGAAGATCGATGTGGTTTCTCCCGGTACGTATTTTCTAGCATCCCCCGAGCGTATGTCACAAGAACCCCCGTACATATGTCATAGCCGTTTCCACATGCATGTCACAGCAACCCCCGTACATATGTCATAGCAGTTTCAACATGCATGTCACAGTAACCCCCGTACAAATGTCATAGCCGTTTCAAATATGTCATAGCAGTTTCAGCATGCATGTCACAACAACCCCAGTACATATGTCATAGCAGTTTCAACATGCATGTCACAGTAACCCCCGTACAAATGTCATAGCCGTTTCAAATATGTCATAGCAGTTTCAACATGCATGTCACAGCAACCCCCGTACATATGTCATAGCAGTTTCAACATGCATGTCACAGCAACCCCCGTACATATGTCATAGCAGTTTCAACATGCATGTCACAGTAACCCCCGTACAAATGTCATAGCCGTTTCAAATATGTCATAGCAGTTTCAGCATGCATGTCACAACAACCCCAGTACATATGTCATAGCAGTTTCAACATGCATGTCACAGTAACCCCCGTACAAATGTCATAGCCGTTTCAAATATGTCATAGCAGTTTCAACATGCATGTCACAGCAACCCCAGTACATGTGTCATAGCAGTTTCAACATGCATGTCACAGCAGCCCCCGTACATATGTCATAGCAGTTTCGACATGCAACCCCAGTGCATATGTCATAGCAGTTTCCACATGCATGTCACAACAACCCCAGTACATATGTCATAGCATTTTCCACATGCATGTCACAGCTACCCCCGTACATGTGCCATGGCAGTTTCAACATGTATGTCACAGCAACCCCAGTACATATGTCATAGCAGTTTCCACATGCATGTCACAACAACCCCGGTACATATGTCATAGCAGTTTCAACATGCATGTCACAGGAACCCCAGTACATATGTCACAGCAGTTTCAACATGCATATCACAGCAGCCCTAGTAATATGTCATAGCAGTTTCGACATGCAACCCCAGTACATATGTCATAGCAGTTTCAACATGCATGTCACAGCAACCCCAGTACATATGTCATAGCAATTTCAGCATGTATGTCACAGCAACCCCAGTACATATGTCATAGCAGTTTCAACATGTATGTCACAGCAACCCCCGTACATATGTCATAGCAGTTTCCACATGCATGTCTCAGCAACCCCAGTACATATGTCATAGCAGTTTCAACATGCATGTCACAGCAGCCCTAGTAATATGTCATAGCAGTTTCGACATGCAACCCCAGTACATATGTCATAGCAGTTTCAACATGCATGTCACAGCAACCCCAGTACATATGTCATTGTAGTTTCCACATGCATGTCACAGCAACCCCAGTACATATGTCATAGCAGTTTCAACATGCATGTCACAGCAACCCCAGTACATATGTCATAGCAGTTTCAACATGTATGTCACAGCAACCCCCGTACATATGTCATAGCCGTTTCAAGATGCATGTCACAGTAGCCCCCGTACAAATGTCATAGCAGTTTCAACATGCATGTCACAGCTACCCCAGTAATATGTCACAGCAGTTTCGACATGCAACCCCAGTGCATATGTCATAGCAGTTTCATCATGCATGTCACAACAACCCCAGTACATATGTCATAGCATTTTCCACATGCATGTCACAACAACCCCGGTACATATGTCATAGCAGTTTCAACATGCATGTCACAGCAACCCCAGTACATATGTCATAGCAGTTTCAACATGCATGTCACAACAACCCCAGTACATATGTCATAGCAGTTTCCACATGCATGTCACAACAACCCCGGTACATATGTCATAGCAGTTTCAACATGCATGTCACAGCAACCCCAGTACATATGTCATAGCAGTTTCAACATGCATGTCACAGCAACCCCAGTACCTGTGTCATAGCAGTTTCAGCATGTATGTCACAGCAACCCCAGTAGATATGTCATAGCAGTTTCATCATGTATGTCACAGCAACCCCCGTACATATGTCATAGCAGTTTCCACATGCATGTCTCAGCAACCCCAGTACATATGTTATAGCAGTTTCAACATGTATGTCACAGCAACCCCAGTACATATGTCATAGCAGTTTCGACATGCAACCCCAGTGCATATGTCATAGCAGTTTCATCATGCATGTCACAACAACCCCAGTACATATGTCATAGCATTTTCCACATGTATGTCACAGCAGCCCCCGTACATGTGCCATAGCAGTTTCAACATGTATGTCACAGCAACCCCAGTACATATGTCATAGCAGTTTCCACATGCATGTCACAACAACCCCAGTACATATGTCATAGCAGTTTCCACATGCATGTCACAACAACCCCGGTACATATGTCATAGCAGTTTCAACATGCATGTCACAGCAACCCCAGTACATATGTCATAGCAGTTTCAACATGCATGTCACAGCAACCCCAGTACCTGTGTCATAGCAGTTTCAGCATGTATGTCACAGCAACCCCAGTAGATATGTCATAGCAGTTTCATCATGTGTGTCACAGCAACCCCAGTACATATGTCATAGCAGTTGAAACATGCATGTCTCAGCAACCCCCGTACATATGTTATAGCAGTTTCCACATGCATGTCACAGCAACCCCAGTACATATGTCATAGCAGTTTCAACATGTATGTCACAGCAACCCCAGTACATATGTCATAGCAGTTTCAACATGCATGTCACAGCAACCCCAGTAATATGTCATAGCAGTTTCGACATGCAACCCCAGTACATATGTCATAGCAGTTGAAACATGCATGTCACAGCAACCCCAGTACATATGTCATAGCAGTTTCCACATGCATGTCACAGCAACCCCAGTACATATGTCATAGCAGTTTCAACATGTATGTCACAGCAACCCCAGTACATATGTCATTGTAGTTTCCACATGCATGTCACAGCAACCCCAGTACATATGTCATAGCAGTTTCAACATGCATGTCACAGTAACCCCCGTACGTATGTCATAGCAGTTTCAACATGCTTGTCACAGCAACCCCAGAACATATGTCATAGCTGTTTCCACATGCATGTCACAACAACCCCGGTACATATGTCATAGCAGTTTCAACATGTATGTCACAGCAACCCCAGTACATATGTCATAGCAGTTTCAACATGCATGTCACAGCAACCCCAGTACATATGTCATAGCCGTTTCAAGATGCATGTCACAGCAACCCCCGTACAAAGGTCATAGCAGTTTCAACATGTATGTCACAGCAACCCCCAGTACATATGTCATAGCAGTTTCAACATGCATGTCACAGCAACTCCAGTACATATGTCATAGCAGTTTCCACATGCATGTCACAGCAACCCCAGTACATGTGTCATAAGAGTTTCAACATGCATGTCACAGCAACCCCAGTACATATGCCATAGCACTTTCAACATGCATGTCACAGCAACCCCAGTACATATGTCATAGCAGTTTCAACATGCATGTCACAGCAACCCCCGTACATATGTCATAGCAGTTTCAACATGCATGTCACAGCCATCACAGTACGTATGTCATAGCAACCTTAGTACGTATGTCACAGCAATGCCAGTTGCGTTTCTTGTGCTGATCAGTATATAATACATCGAGCCAAAATGATTGTTCTTGTCGATCCCAGCTTGGGACATACCTAATGACGATATAAGAACATGTTTGTTACCGGCCCATCATTCGAAATTCAGGGTCTAAGACAAAGACTAGTTGGCTAGGAATCATTATCAGATCATAATCATAGTTATGATAATCATACAGCCTGAATTCAAGGTTTCCCACACTCCGGGCCGATATTCAATAGTCAGTCTCGTTTCGACTTATTGAAAAAATCGACCCGTGAAGATCCGGGATAGAATAAGTCTTCAGCAACCCATGCTTGCCATAAAGGCGACTATGCTTGTCGCTAGGCGACTAACGGGATCGGGTGGTCAGGCTCCCTGACTTGGTTGACACATGTCATCGGTTACCAATTGCGCAGATCGATGCCTATCTTCTTGATCGCTGGATTGTCTGTACCAGACTCGATTATTTACAGACCGCCGCCATATATCTTGAGTATTGCTGAGTGTGGCGTAAAACTAAACTCACTCACTCACTATTTAAAAAATCGATACATTCTGTTTCAATTCCAGATCGGCGCATCTCTGTTCGTCAGCAATATAGGAACAGAACATTTCATAGGGCTCGCTGGCTCCGGTGCTGCAAGTGGGATCAGTGTTGGAGCATGGGAACTCAATGTGAGTGACGGGATCAGATTTCCATGCAGCTTTAGCACTTACAGTTGAGCCTTGTTAGTCAGAAACCTCCGTGATCAAACGACAACTATGGAGCCAGTGCTGGAAGAAAGTCAATACCGGACTTGTATGATCCATGCTATGCCGACATGTAATCTCTGTCTCTGGCTAAAGTTACCTCTAGGTTTTAGGCTGCATTTCATTTTAATCGTTTCGTCAATGTATATTTTAATCACTGAAAACTATTTACCACACTGCGAAACCGTTTTAACCCGGACACTGTTTATCAAGAAACACTGGATTGTGAATTGAAATCTTCCTTCCAGCTACCAGAACACTTATGAACATTCTGTTGTCATTGTTAATCAAGAACATACTTTCGGGGATGGGGAGATGGGGGATGTGGTGTGGGTTGTGTAGTGGGGTATGTGGTTTCTGGTGGGGCATGTGATGTGGGGTGTGGGGATGTGGTTGGGGTTGGGGTTTGTGGTGTGGTGTTGTAGGGTGTGGTGTGTATGGTGTGGTGTGATACGGTGTCTTTGGTGTGGTGTGGTGTGGTGCGGTGTGTGTGGTGTATATGTGCTGTGTATAGTGTGTGGTGAGATGTGTGTGGTGTGATGTGGTATGTATGATGTGTGTATGGTGTATGTGTGGTGTGGTGTGGTGTAGTGTGTGTGTGTATGTGTGTGTGCCGTGTATGGTGTATGGTGGGGTGTGTGTGTGTGTCGTGTATGGTGAGGTGTGTGTGTGTGCCGTGTATGGTGTATGGTGGGGCTTTGTGCTGTGTTGTGATGTGTATAGTGTGTGGTGTGGTGTGATGTGTATAATGCGCGCGCGTGTGTGTGTGGTGTGTGCGTGGTATGTATGGTGTGTGGTGTGGTGTGGTGTGGTGTGGTGTGGTGTGGTGTGGTGTGGTGTGGTGTGGTGTGGTGTGGTGTGGTGTGGCGTGTATGGTTATTTTAGAAAATATTGTATCTGGACACCTGTCAACTATATCTCTTGGACATAAGTATTTTATAAAATATTCTATTTTATTGTCTTTGTGTTTATGATATTATGTGTTGTTATGTATGCAGGCGCTGTTGATCCTGCAGATGACCGGGTGGATATTTATACCTGTTTACATATCCTGTGGGGTAAGTACCCGTCTTGTGTAAATCAGTTGAACCCCGAAAAAATGTGTTTTGGCCTACTTAATTGTCATAATCAACAGTGTGTCATAAACGAAAATCTATAGCGAATCTCAGCCTTGTGTCATTTGAAACCCAGTACAAACCTAGGAGTCGATAAAACTGTTCTGGACGAGAGTTCAAAAGACACGAGAGTGAGATTCCATTTATCATTCTGATGCAATAATTTTATTGTAGTGATATTTCTCAAGAGAGATCACATGATCTTAATCATCAGTACTAGATCTATCACATAATTTTTCATGGGGGCTTGGCCATGTGGCTCGTAACATTCAGTAGATTATAGGTGTGATGTAGGGGGGCAAATTCCATTAGGCATGCACGTCCTATTCCGTCAAACATACGCATGGTATACAGTGAAACAAGAATTGAGGACTTTCATGCTCGCATTGTCATATATCTCAGATCCCCAACATACAGACTAGGACTTAAAATCAATCCAACTTCCATCACGACGCTAATGGCGATTCTTTTTGTTCACATTTTTACAATCCAATTTTGTTATTTTTCTTCTCTTTGACTTCTGTTGTGAAGCCAGTCTTTGAAATAAGTTAATGGAAACTAAAAGAATACATGATATGAGACATTTGGGTTTATGCATTCTCAGTACAGTCAGATTCTAGTACTTTTGATGGGATTCGAACCCACACACCAGGCACCTAATTGCCAGCACACAAAGTCACTCTTTGTTTTCCTCAAGCCAGTCTTTGAAAAGAATCGTCAGTACTGAAAAAAAATCATCTTTATTGGCTCTAAGGTTCAGATGGATCGATTAATATACACGTACATAGTTCCATGCAGACATTATTGAAAAAACAACAAATCACACGGTTATTTCAAATGTGTTTGTTGTTTATCGCTGCACCCATCAATAAT
The DNA here is from genome assembly GCF_037392515.1 of Haliotis asinina. NCBI lineage: Eukaryota > Metazoa > Mollusca > Gastropoda > Lepetellida > Haliotidae > Haliotis > Haliotis asinina. The sequence goes on along the minus strand of NC_090295.1, from coordinate 9,331,530 downwards.
TAAGGCAGGTTTGTTTCATGATAGAAAAAACACACTGGCATGCCAAAACGGTTTCAAACTGTTCGACTGGCTCACATATGTAATGATAAAGTCATGGACTATTTTTGCAATAAAACTGCCAAACGTCAGCCTTCGGGATTATGGATTATTTCACTAAACTATGTGCTACTTCCTTGACAAAACGTCGGCACGTGTTTGTGTCAAATTCCCTCATAATAAGACCACACGCTGATATACTCCTCAGAATAAAAAAAAGAAACGCATAGACTAACTTTGAAGTGCATACACAAACGTGTATGTTGGATTTTATTTCACTGGTGAATGTCAATTTGATAATACAAGCAGGTTCTGTAGACATATTGGAAGTACTGATCCAGGTGGGTTAAAAGCGTTCGCTCGTCACGCTCATGACCCGGGATCGATTCCCCACATGGGTACAATGGGTGTCGTTTCCCCCGTGCTGGAATATTGCTAAAAGCGACAGTAATCGTCGTGTCACAAGTAGCGAGACGCGACCAAACCCTATCCACATCAGAAATCTCTGCTAAACGCAGTGTTGATCATATAATTTTGATTATTCCTTAAGTAATTGTCTGTTTGACGCCGCTTCCAGTATTATCACAGCAGTACCAGTCTGGACCAGACAATCCAGTGATTGACACCATGCGATAGATGACAGAGTATGTGTCCATGCATTACTAAGAAATAGTGCTGATATCAGGCGAATCGTCCACGAAGGGTCAGATGCGAACAGTGCATTCTGGACACCTCATTGACGCTGACTAAATAAGTCTATTGATTTTGCCCCGTGGAATTCTTATCCATTTTTCCGGCAACAGGTGTGACGATAAAGTTAACTCACTCACTAACTGTTTTTGCACGACACCTGTTCACGAACATTCGACTAACATTGACAAATAAAGCATGCTACACTGGAATTGCAATAAATAGCAAACTGAACGTTTATCATCTCCTATGCGTTTCTTTTTTTAAGAGTATACAGCAAAAGCGATCATCCATGATTCCTTGAAGGCTCTGTGTTATTGTCTTAACCAACATTTCTAGGATTTTCAGCCGCTATTGGATCACAGCGGAGCCATCCTAGAAGTGATTTGGAAGTTTCACTCAAACATGAATGTCAAGACTTGTTTTGAGGAGTAAGAATAGCTTTTTTTAGTGCATTTCATTTCTTCTACATTCCTTATTTCTAGAATTTGACGACTACAGTAAACTGAGAGCAATTTCCTTGTGACGGATCTTGAAACAATTGCTGTTCCGTTGTATCACTGATCAATGATTTTCAGGACTTTACAGTTAGACGTCCGGATTAACAGGGTCTATTTTGTTTCCGGGTTGCTGGCATACATGTCGAATTCTTGTGTTTGGTGTGAGTGAGTTAGTTGTAGTATTTCCTTATTTACTGTATGTAAGAGTTCAGTGAGTTTAGTTTTACGCCGCTTTTAGCAATATTCCAGCAATAGCATGGCGAAGAACACATGAAACGGGCTTCATACATTGTATGCATGTGGGGAGTCGAACCCGGTGACGAGCGAACGCCTTAACCACTAGGCTATCCCTATGCCCTCTGAAGCGATGAGATGTAAAGAGAATAATTGATGGTGATAAACCATTCCGGGAAAATAAGATTTAGGGTGCAACAATCGGCAAATCCTGGCAGGGCAAAGGGATGCAACACCACTCGGACAAGTTCGACCAGTGACCCTTATTTTTTAATGGTGTCATAATGGTTAAGTAACACTGCCATCCTTGAATTTCCTTAGTTCGATGCACAGCTTCTAGGAGATTAAAAATGAAGTGTCATCAAAATGACACCTTCCCCACGTTAATACCAAATCAACAAATAAACTAAGCTTAGTATGTGTTCGGTAATGTATCCTTAAGACTATGCAAAGAATTCATCAAGCCAGTCCGTGTTAGAACCCAAAGCGGCCCAGTGGCGATTGCCATTAATCAAAGGTTAAACCCGAATGTACGATCAGTTCCTCAAATCTAAATATACATCTTATGTATGATATGCTTGTACTTAAAACTTATTGCGACCACGTGATACATACAAACTTCATGCTTCGAGATCTGGAATTAAACGGAGCACAACAAATAATTATAAAAGCAACAAAAAAGCTTTCCGTGTTCCACAACTGCCCGGCGTGTTAAGTACTTCGCGGAAAACATTTTGTAGTTCCGTCACAGAGGCCGGGCATTTGAAACATATCTGTAGTGGTCGGTCAGTGGAGGGGATTTGCTATGAAAGAATGTAGCTATTATAAGAGTGAGCGAGTTCATCTTTACGCCGCTTTTAGAAATATTCTGCCACTGCCCCAGCTATAATATCTACAGCCGGGGTGGAAAGCAAACTTTCTTGTGGAAGGAAAACGAATGCCTCTCAGAGGCAACAAAAATGGAACTTCGATGGTGATGTATATGATGCGATATTCCATAGATCAATAAGTGTCACACAAGTGTGACTTTCCGTCTCATTTTCATCAAATTTTGAGCGATTCTTTCTTCTTCAGGGCAGCTAATAACCGGGGAAGAAATCTGTAGACAATATTTGAGCGTCAGTACTAAGGATGCCTGAGCATTAGTCAATTTCGTACTTTATTCTAAGGCTCATATTAACTAACCTTTGCATGTGGTTGTGACGACTGGCGCATGATGCGTTGACCTTTCCGTGAATACCTGATGTCGACACTAACTGATAACGATCCATAAACACATGATTATGCTATTGTCGAAATCGCGGAGGGATAGGTTATGTAATTTCTATTCATTTTATGCATGTAATCCGATTCATTTTATGCGTATAATCCGATATATATATATATATATATATATATATATATAGCCGGTATAGCCGGTAAGTGCTCATGTCTGTCTTCTATCCTCATGTAAGAATGTCGAGTTTTGATTGGTCCACGTGACTCTGATAAAATACCATATATGTATAAAATACCATATATATATATATATATATATATATATATATATATATATATATATATATATGGTATATATATATATATGGTATTTTATACATATATGGTATTTTATCAGAGTCACGTGGACCAATCAAAATATATATATATATATATATATATATATATATATATATGGTATTTTATACATATATGGTATTTTATCAGAGTCACGTGGACCAATCAAAACTCGACATTCTTACATGAGGATAGAAGACAGACATGAGCACTTACCGGCTTTATAAGATTTTATTTTTTCGAAACCTGTGGCTTTTTTGCTGTTCAGTATGCGTGAGGATATTTTGAGTAGAGCTTGGTTTAGTACAGTAGCTATTGAACATGTGCTTTGAGTGGATGGAGACATGACTGGGGTCTGAAAGCATGTATAAAGATCTTCGCCAAAGTATTATGAGTGAGCGGGTTTAGTTTTACGACGCACTCACTAATATTCCACCTATATGGCGGCGACGGGTTCTGATGACCATGACAATGTCACCAGTCTGGTCACTCACTCACCACCGATCCTCTTTCGGTTTTTGCTTCAAAGATGTGGATGAGGATCCGACTGTCTTCGGAATACATGCTGAAGGTGCTTGAATTTATGACCATCAGCAAATCTCGTCAGAAGTTCACATGTGACATTATCGCTTGTCAAACATCATTGGTTTAGGACCCAGACATCAATTGAACAATTCTTTATTTTGTATCTATGTAAATGCCAAGACAGACAAAATAGATCCAATATTCTTTTACATTTATTCATAAATATTGCAATATCACATGATCTGTGTCAGACACACATCATGATAATAAACACCCGATGTTTATAAATGTTTATTTCACTAACAGACCTACACCATGCCAGAGTACCTCGCCAAGAGATTTGGTGGAAATCGACTGCGGGTCTACTACGCTGTCTTGTGTCTCATTCTCTATATTTTCACCAAGTGCTCGGTACGTTCCCCCTTGTGGTCTTTCACTGTGTATGTTTTTGCCGACATCAACGCAGCTTTAAGAAAAATACCATATGACTGAGGTGTGCAGCGCATGTCCAAATCTGGCAGAGTGACAAAAATTATGTCCATTGGAATTCCCAATTTTGACGAAATCCTCCTCGTTATCGCAAGGGTCTGCGTCCCGATGAATCTCCACTATATCCTGGCTGCATCTGCGGGTCGGACCGATAATTTTATTACCTCCCTTTGCTCGCCACTAGCCAATCACTTGTTACAACCGAGCTTGCCAGTATCAACAAAGATGACTAAGCTGCTAAGATTCCTTCGAAGTGCGACTCAAATTGACTAGTCCGAAATTTTAATGAAATATAGGTAAGAACTTCTCCTACCTCTTTTAGAGAAAATCTGCATGCTTTGTGTTGCCAAGTTTAATCAGCTAGATAATTTAAGAAGCGAAAGTGAGTTGTGATTGGTACGCTCAACTTCCCGGCGTTGAGACCAGCCAAGGGAGGTAATGAAATTATCGTGCCCAACCGTAGATGCATAGAGGGTATAGTGCAGACTTATCGGAACGTATACCCTGGCGATATCAAGGATGTGACGAGCCACCCGTACGTGTGTTTTAAAGTGAACAACTGACTAGCACAGGCACGTATTTACGGTGGATACCAGGGGTGGGGCAGGATACGCTCACACCTTACAACAATTCGAGAGTGTCAGACACTTTTCACCTTCAGACATTTAACATGTGTATTCGTTATGATTTAATATGTCAATTATGACATCCACAACAGAATTTATCTTAGCATTATAATCATTCATAGTGAAATGTTGTATTGGCATTCATTTATGTAGAGCTCTCCATATTCTTATGGTCATCTAAACGATTCGCATCCCATTCCGCATTTCTCTTAACACAATTCAGTTGAATAAAATTGAAATTGTAATGAAATAATTGAATCGTTCATTCAGTTGACAAGTCGTATTACGTCTTTCTGTCCAGGGTGACCTTTACACAGGTGCGTTGTTTGTCCAACAAGCGCTCAACTGGGATCTCTATGTCAGCATCGTGCTGCTGATTGTTGTGACTGCGGTCCTTACCTTTACAGGTGAGTGATCTCTATCAGTGTGTTAAGTCTTCGGTATGCATTACAATTACAGAGTTGTAAGAACTTAAACAAATGCTTATATATTAATAACCTCTTTGGATTTCTAAGTATTTGAAGTGATATTTTACAAGGACGAGAATTTACAGAGTGCAGTTGTATCTCAATTTGCATAAATAGAGAATCTCACTCGAGTGTCATGTCAAATATACCACCAAGAACTGATAAAGTTACAAAGCCTCCGATATTGGCAACTATACCAGCGAGTGTTGATTTAATTAATAACAGTAGACACGAGGGAGAGATTACGTTTATCATAAAAATCATTCTTTGTTAGTTTTCAATGAAAAATGTACATATCTCAACATTGTACTATCGTAAACTAAACGACTAACTTAAGTTTGACAACACATGTTGTTTTCAAACTCGCGCTTTCACAGGTCCAACATGTGTTGTCAAACTTTAGTGTCAAGACAATGCGTCATGGCTCTACCGGTGCGGTCACGTGACAATGTCGTTGACTGCGATTGGTTGTTTCTGAGCAACACGAGGCAGACGACACTTCAGACGTCAATCTTGAGTTTGACAACATCGAAAGTTTGACAACAGTCTGACGACTCTGAGATTGGTGTTGGACTCTGAGATTGGCGTTGTTGGAATGTTCACACTCTCAAACTCGAGTTTGACAACATGTTAGCAACATTCCAGCAATATCACGACAGGGACCCCAGAAATGGGCTACATACAATGTTTCCATGTGGTTAATCGAACCCGGGCCCTCGGCGTGACGAGCGAACGGTTTAGCCACTAGGCTACACTACTACCACAACCGATCTGGTAAACGCTGTGACTGTACGGAAATGAAAGGTTTCCTAAAGGGATGTCCCCTGGTCTTTGTTGTCGGGGTAATGAGAAGTGAGATCTGTTTTTACGAGTCGACCCCAGGCCCCACTAAGTAATTGAAGGAATTACAGCAAATATGAAGGAATTGCATCTCAAATGTAAACAAACGCAGCCCACTCGCGGAGCAATTGCAGCCATATCGGCAATTTAGCGGTAATAACAGAAACATATCGGCCACATCGGAAGCAATGTCGGTAATACTTGAAACACGCTCGGCCATCATCGGAGATTTTTCGGCTCACTTCCGTGATTTGTCGGTCGCGAACGAAAACTGGACCCCATATCCAGTTAGAGGTGCACCCGTGTAGCGTCCTGAATAACGAATGCAAATATGCGTGGAGACGTGTAAACAGAGTGTCTTTGTTTTGTTTGACAACAAAAGCTTTTAACACAACATAAAACAGCACTTATAGTCTAGTATACACACAGTCAGTATCAGTAGTGTATAAAAGGAAAGGCATGCACCTTTGACAACTCACCAAATTACTCACAGAGACCCAGCCAAGGTCACAACAAATAGTATACAAAGGGAGGTAATTTTTCATATGAAACCCACGAATAAATATTCATGTATTGATGAAATGGTGTTTTATGATGTTCCAGGAGGCCTGACGGCGGTCATCTACACTGATACATTGCAGGCAACGTTGATGGTTGGAGGAGCTCTCTATCTCATGGGAGCGGGTACGTGATGGGGTGTGTACTGGTCCTGGGCGTGTGGTCGTGGGTTTAACCTCACTGTGCCGGCACCCTACATGTTGTTATAAGGGATTAAATGTCTCAGCTCGCAGCATTTCAGGTTATTAAGCCTGTTTCAGTCGTGACACGAGTCGCCGGTGAATTGTTCTCAGAGTGAACGCTGTTTAATTAATGTCAGGTAGAAGGTGTTCGGTTTGTTGCTAACTCCCAAGGACGGTAGAATCTTGTTCACAATGGTCATAGGTTTAGAGCAGACGAAACACCAACAATCAACACATCTGACAACTTGATCACAACCTATCGTGATATTCACAATCATCCTGCCGACAACAAAGATATTGTAATTCAGGAGTTCCTTTCAAACATGAAGTCGAAAGTCCGCTACGAGAGCAGGCTTGTTCCAGCAATATATCAAGAGGAGCTGATACGTGAGTTACTAGTTTTTAAAAGTTCAACTTCAATGTCAACATTAAATTAATTTAAATCAATATTATAAATTATTTGTGATAACGACTTTGTTTAATTTACATTTGTTTAATTTACATTGAAACGTAATGTTTGTTATATTTGTATTTCTAAATTTTATGCTTTGTTTCTCAGGTTTACGTGCCAGTGAAGACGATCAAGGATGTGCCGACGTTCTACAGTGTACAAGCCAGCTTTTACCGGAGCAGATCCAAAGACTTCCCAACACTTCCTCGCACCTCCTCCGACGTCAACCTTCCATCCGTATACACCCACACCTCTTCCGGTGATGAGTTCCTGCTCCACTAAAGACGACAACATGCTTATTTTCACGACTGTTGACAACCTGAGACACCTCTCCATGGCCGACACCTACTTCAGCGATGGCACCTTCTCCATGTGTTCAGACATCTACAAGCACCTCTACACCATCCATGCTGCTGTGAACGACAAGATGCTTGTGTATGGACTGCTGCCAGACAAGCGTCAGACTAACTATGAGACATTTTTCCGGATTTTTAGACAGAAGCTGCGGACAACAACGTCCATTTGGCGCCATTGACCATGTTTACTGACTTTGAGCCTGCTGCTCAGAATGCTGCCAGACATTTATTCAATTGCCAGCTGAAGGGATGTATGTTCCACTTTCGCCAAGCAATCTGGAGGAATGCTCAGAAGTGTGGCCTGCAGACGCTGTTCAACAACGATCCCAGCGTGACTAGACTCAGCAGCCATGCTTCTGCCCTGCCCCTCATCCACCCGAACAACGTTGACGACGTCTGGCTGGCTGCCATTGAAGACGTAGACCTCGACGACACCAGAATCCTGAGATTATGTCACAGAGCAGTGGGTGGAGAATGACGGCCGTGACATCTGGAACCACCTCCATACCATCGGTTCCAGAACCACCAACCACCTCGAGGGGTGGCATGCGAAGGTAAACATGTCCGGCCCCAACATATACATATTTATATATATATGTATATTTGTAATTATGTGTATATATAAGTATATTTAGATTTATATGAAATGAAGTGATGTTTCACTATGTGCTACTTTGTATGTAAATACGTATGTACGTATGCTTTGATATATGAATAAACATTGTTTTATACTATTATGTATGTAATATGTGAATAAATGTGATGAAGCAAGTTCGAACTGATGTATGATGACATACCTATTATCAGAATGCACTATTCTATTCTGTATGCAATATGTGAATAAATGTTGTATCCTCTGCCTACTTGTCTGTGTCAGATTATACTTAATCCCCCTATTGTTTATCTATCTGACATGGCCGACTGCATCTACACCTACAACAATAGTATGGTGTCCCCGTGGTTGTTGTTAACGTCGTTGTTGTTGTTGAGCAGGGGGGGGGGGGGGGGGGGAGGGGGCATTTGGAATTTTACAAAAAGATAATATTTTCTATACTGAAGCAGCATCACTCAGTGTCAGGCAGCTGGTATGCGCGGCGGGTTTTTTCTTCTTTTGTTTCTTATTTGGTTGGTTTTGAGAAGCAAGACACCGCCACTTTCATATCAAAGAATAATTTTATTTGTTTCTTGGAAAAAGGTACAAAGTATTAAGGCGTTTTTTGGAACGAATATCGTGAGTCATCTAGGAAAGGGACATAAGGTGAAATAATGACAAATTCGTGAAAATCGACAGGAGCATCATTTATTCATTTCTTATGGATACTCATGCTGTTTCAGTAAAGTTTCTTGAAACTTCCAAATTCTCGGTACATTTTGCTGTTCTCTAAGAGGGCATATACTAGAACTAGAAGTGTGTGTCATTCTTTTCCTTTCTTTTACATCTATTTCCGAAATCCGTTTGGTTACATTTCGGAAACTATGAACACTCATTTAGTTATCGTTATGAGCTTGTCATCTCTATGTCTTTCGTCAGGGTTCTATGAAATCGGTGGGTTTTCGGGTCTTCTGGAGAAGTATCCCCAGGCTGTTCCAACCAACGTGACTGCCATTGTGCCCGGTACCACCTGCCATCACCCAGACAAGCAGGCGTTCCGCATGTTGCGTGGGGCAACAGATGACTACATGCCGTGGCTCGGCTTCCTTATTGGACAGACACCTGGATCCATCTGGTATTGGTGTACTGACCAGGTAATACTGACCAGACATTCAAATATTTGACAGTGTTTGAGACGGACAACAATTCAGGACAACTGGTGGAAGACAATGCCTCCTTTTCTGAGCGGCAGCAACTCGTCTCTTCGGAAAGCGTGGAGTGGAGACAGTTGTCTACCGCACGTGGTTAGGGACGCCAGAGACCTATTATGTTTTTTATGGAAACAACAACTTTCTTTCCCGAACTACGATAACCCATCAGAGGACTTTGAGTGGGGCATTCGTCCACCGCACTTTGACTTGCTGTGTATAGTTGCGTCAGTTCGGCGCCAGGGAAGTATGTTCTTGGATTGGAATCGGTTATGTTTCCAAGTTTTTCAGTACCACGCTCGTGCTGGAGAATTTAACCTTCGTGTTAGCGTGTGAGTTTAACTTAACGCAACACTCAACATTATCCCAGCGATATATCGCGGTCGGTAAATAATCGAGTCTGGACCAGACAATCCAGCGATCAATGACATGAGCATCGATCTACACCATTGGGATACGATGACATGTGTCAACCAAGACCATCCCATTCCGATAGTTGCCTCTTACTACAAGCGTGGGTTGCTGAAGACCAATTCTAACCAGGATCTCCACAGGTTGATATACGGGTTAATGTCTGCGACCTACACCACATCAGTGGTACTGGTAGCATGTTATCAGTCAAGCTTTGCATCAGGCTTACCTCCTGATGGGGCCTTTCATCAGTTCCTTCAGCTTGCAAGTTCCACCTTTGTTACGTTACTTCCGCTGGAACCCAAAGACTTTTGTACCCGGTTGGCCTGTCCCTCCCACATTAAGGTGACGCCCATTGATATATCCTGGATAAAATACTTAGGGATATTTGTAAACGTGAAATTTTGAATAATGAAGTATTTATTCTTTGACATACTGATAAAATATCAGTCAAAAACTGACAGTATCCCTAACTTATTTTGTCCAGCATATATGAAAGACGATGGGCCTTTTTGGTGCATTTCTGTTACAGGAGACAGTTTGACACGTGAAAGATATTTTATATTTTGGAGGAATATTTAGGGGTTATTGATGCATTGCCTCTGTTGCAACTGACACGTTAACGAGGAAAACATATTTAATATTTTGGAAGAAGTTTTAGGGGTAAGGGTAGTATCGCTTTTGTACAAGTGCCACTGTGTAAGGAAGCAAATGATAAACACGAACGACTTCAGTTGACATTATTGTTGCTATGACTGTTGCTTAGGTGATCATTCAGCGCGCCCTGGCGGCCAAGAGTGTATCGCATGCCCAGGGGGCCACTTTGATGGCGGGCGTCATCAAGATACTTCCTCTGTTCTTCATGGTGATGCCCGGGATGATCAGCAGAGTCATGTACCCAGGTGAGCTTATACCCAGGTGAGCCTGTATCCAGGTGAGCCTGTACCCAGGTGAGCGTGCACCCAGGTGAGGTGAGCTTGTAAGCAGGTAAGCTTGTACCCAGGTGAGCCTGTACCCAGGTGAGCGTGCCCCCAGTTGAGGTGAGCTTGTACCCAGGTGAGCCTGTACCCAGGTGAGCGTGCCCCCAGTTGAGGTGAGCTTGTACCCAGGTGAGCCTGTACCCAGATGAGCGTGCCCCCAGTTGAGGTAAGCTTGTACCCAGGTGAGCCTGTACCCAGGTGAGCGTGCCCCCAGTTGAGGTAAGCTTGTACCCAGGTGAGCCTGTACCCAGATGAGCGTGCCCCCAGTTGAGGTAAGCTTGTACCCAGGTGAGCCTGTACCCAGGTGAGCGTGCCCCCAGTTGAGGTGAGCTTGTACCCAGGTGAGCCTGTACCCAGATGAGCGTGCCCCCAGTTGAGGTGAGCTTGTACCCAGGTGAGCCTGTACCCAGGTGAGCGTGCCCCCAGTTGAGGTAAGCTTGTACCCAGGTGAGCCTGTACCCAGATGAGCGTGCCCCCAGTTGAGGTGAGCTTGTACCCAGGTGAGCCTGTACCCAGGTGAGCGTGCCCCCAGTTGAGGTAAGCTTGTACCCAGGTGAGCCTGTACCCAGGTGAGCGTGCCCCCAGTTGAGGTGAGCTTGTACCCAGGTGAGCCTGTACCCAGGTGAGCGTGCCCCCAGTTGAGGTGAGCTTGTACCCAGGTGAGCCTGTACCCAGATGAGCGTGCCCCCAGTTGAGGTGAGCTTGTACCCAGGTGAGCCTGTACCCAGATGAGCGTGCCCCCAGTTGAGGTACGCTTGTACCCAGGTGAGCCTGTACCCAGGTGAGCGTGCCCCCAGTTGAGGTGAGCTTGTACCCAGGTGAGCCTGTACCCAGATGAGCGTGCCCCCAGTTGAGGTGAGCTTGTACCCAGGTGAGCCTGTACCCAGGTGAGCGTGCCCCCAGTTGAGGTAAGCTTGTACCCAGGTGAGCCTGTACCCAGATGAGCGTGCCCCCAGTTGAGGTGAGCTTGTACCCAGGTGAGCCTGTACCCAGGTGAGCGTGCCCCCAGTTGAGGTAAGCTTGTACCCAGGTGAGCCTGTACCCAGGTGAGCGTGCCCCCAGTTGAGGTGAGCTTGTACCCAGGTGAGCCTGTACCCAGGTGAGCGTGCCCCCAGTTGAGGTGAGCTTGTACCCAGGTGAGCCTGTACCCAGGTGAGCGTGCCCCCAGTTGAGGTGAGCTTGTACCCAGGTGAGCCTGTACCCAGGTGAGCGTGCCCCCAGTTGAGGTAAGCTTGTACCCAGGTGAGCCTGTACCCAGATGAGCGTGCCCCCAGTTGAGGTAAGCTTGTACCCAGGTGAGCCTGTACCCAGGTGAGCGTGCCCCCAGTTGAGGTGAGCTTGTACCCAGGTGAGCCTGTACCCAGATGAGCGTGCCCCCAGTTGAGGTGAGCTTGTACCCAGGTGAGCCTGTACCCAGGTGAGCGTGCCCCCAGTTGAGGTGAGCTTGTACCCAGGTGAGCCTGTACCCAGATGAGCGTGCCCCCAGTTGAGGTAAGCTTGTACCCAGGTGAGCCTGTACCCAGAGAAGCGTGCCCCCAGTTGAGGTACGCTTGTACCCAGGTGAGCCTGTACCCAGGTGAGCGTGCCCCCAGTTGAGGTGAGCTTGTACCCAGGTGAGCCTGTACCCAGATGAGCGTGCCCCCAGTTGAGGTGAGCTTGTACCCAGGTGAGCCTGTACCCAGGTGAGCGTGCCCCCAGTTGAGGTAAGCTTGTACCCAGGTGAGCCTGTACCCAGATGAGCGTGCCCCCAGTTGAGGTGAGCTTGTACCCAGGTGAGCCTGTACCCAGGTGAGCGTGCCCCCAGTTGAGGTAAGCTTGTACCCAGGTGAGCCTGTACCCAGGTGAGCGTGCCCCCAGTTGAGGTGAGCTTGTACCCAGGTGAACTTATATCCATGTGAGCGAACGTAATGCATATTGACCCCCCTGCTTACCTGGCAGAGTTGATCTTTAAATACACAATACCTTTAAGAAAGTGTACAAATGAGTCAATGAGTATGGCTTTATCCCTCTTTGAGCAATATTCCATTCATATAACTGCGGAGGACACCAGAGACTGGCTTCACATATTGCACCCATGCGGGGAGCCGAAACAGGGTCTTCAGCCCATTTCTTGTGGGATATTAGAATATTTCTAAAACAGCGTAAAACCACACTCAATCAGTCGCTTAGATCGATTCCCAACCGAAAACGTATTACGGACAGATCTCACTGCTTTCATGGGATATTTATTATCACTAGCCATGATTAGGGATTACACCTTTATACAATGTGGAATACTGGCCAGGTAATTTTGTAGTTATTGAGTTCATCGTTAGGTTGTAGGCTATGAAAAAAATGCGCTCAATGAAATACTCTTAATTCTATTTGATAATTTAGTTAATGTTGTCATTGAAGCATTACCTTTGGTCTGTGTATGTAGATGATGTTGCTTGCACCAACCCAGACTACTGCATGTCGGTGTGCCAGAGCAGAGCCGGCTGTTCCAACATCGCTTACCCTAGACTGGTCCTGGGGCTTATGCCCAATGGTACGTTTCACAATTTTCTGTCTGTTTGATAAAAAATACTGTTTTTAAGATTTTTGGTTTATCTTAGTTATTGACTAGGTTTAGAACCTACTTTAGTAGCTGCAGAATGTTCGAAAGTATCGAAACATTCGAAAACGCATCAACGATGTATGCAAAACGCCATACGTCATCGTCACAACGTAATATGTTCCGTGATGATGTCTCTCCTTTGTCTTAACTCAGATGACCGAGGACTGATGGCGTTTGTGTTGTCAGTCTATGCATGACGTTTACCATATTGTCTCCACACAGGTGCCCGAAGCTGATGACGTCTATCTTAACAATGTATGCATGGCGTTTATCATCTTGTCTCCACGCAGGTGCACAAGGCTGATGACGTCTATCTAACAATGTATGCATGACTTTTATCATTTTGTCTCCACACAGGTCCCCGAAGCTGATGACGTCAGTCTTAACAATGTATGCATGACTTTTTATCATTTTGTCTCCACACAGGTCCCCGAAACTGATGACGTCAATCTTAACAATGTATGCATGACTTTTTATCATTTTGTCTCCACACAGGTCCCCGAAGCTGATGACGTCAATCTTAACAATGTATGCATGACTTTTATCATTTTGTCTCCACACAGGTGCCCGGGGTCTGATGATGGCTGTGATTGTAGCAGCCCTCATGAGTGACCTCGACTCCATCTTTAACAGCGCAAGTACGTTGTTCACCATTGATATATGGAAGCGGATCAGAAAGGCGGCATCGGTTACAGAACAGATGATTGTTGGCAGGTGCTTGTTCCTTTTCATATTTTGGATGGGATTTGTAGTTGGCGCTCGAAATTAGGATCAGGACTGAACAATACTGAGACAAATTTGTGGTACATTTGCTGATTATATCGTTAAGAGGTTTTGTGTAAGGCAAAGAATATTTGCCAAAATAGTCAACTACTTCATATGATTTCCACGGATTAATCAACTCTGCTGAAGAACAAAAGATACGCAAAAATTAAAATCCCATAGAAGTAAGCATTCATGTTTATGCCTTCTATTTAAAACTTGTAAAAAATGCGTTTCCTTTGTTGTTCAGTGTATTTCAAGTCATGGAGTGACTGAACTTATTACGTCCATCGATTATACTGTTTCTTTTCAGTTTACTTACATTGCGTTTCTTTATTATATCTATGTTCACTTTTCTACAGTTTTGAAGGGTTGGAAGGGTAGCCTCATGGTTGAAGTGTTTGCTTGTCACGCCTAAAACCATATAATGGGTTGTTTTTTGTGACAATCCAATTTTTTGTGTCCTCCTTCGTGATATTACTGGAGTATGACTTGAAACGGCTTAGAACTTACCTCACTCACTCTAGATTTGTGCTGACGTCATTGCAGGTTGTTCATCGTGGTGATGGTTGCCGTGTCCTTAGCATGGGTGCCTGTTATCAAGGAAACCCAGAGAGGCCAAGTGTTCATCTACATCAACGAGATAACCAACTACTTGGCACCACCCTTCGCTGCCGTGTTTCTACTAGCAGTGCTGGTGCCACGGATCAATGAAAAGGTTCAGTGTGTCATGATTTAACTGTTGACGTTTCAGAGTGAGTGAGTGACACTAGAAATGGGATTCGCACAATGTACTCATGTGGGGAATCGAACCCGTACATTCTACCTGGCGAGAGAACGCTTTACCCACCAAGCTACCCCCAACGCCTTGTTTCAGAAGCCTTGAAATAACATTACAGGAGGGACGTACATGTACTCCTTTTTTCACTTGTCACTAAGTATTATTTGACGCGTTATTTGATTTACTAATCAAAACCAACAATTTGACACCCGAACAGCTTGCAGTGGTCGCCAATCTGTTCAAGGGTCTAAACTTAGAATTAAGAAATACGAAGGAGCCTATTAACATGAATGTTATCAAATCTTACATGACGGTTCCCCATACAATATCACTACATTAACGGCCCTTTATGTTCCGCTACAGACCCATGAGATCAATCATCAGCTGTTGTAGCCGAAGTTTATGCGTCAGTGTGACACCACGACTCATCTTTTTGTCAACACTTAGTGTCAGCTATGTTTAATCGTGGTTCATTAGTGTCGTCCCTGTATAAATACAAATGACTCCTTAATGTAAAAGCCTTGTCTCCTTTACGTTCAATACAAATATGGGGGCAACTGGGTAGCCCTGTGGTTAAAGTGTTTGCTGGTCACGTCGAAGACCCAGGTTCGATTGGCTTGGATACATTGGGTGAAGCCCATCTCAGGTGTCTCTCGCTGTGATATAGCTGGAATATTGTTAAAAGTAACGTACACTTACTTACTCACTTCCAAGGAAATAGTTCCAGGAAATATGTTTTTACACTAGACTATGTGTATTTCCTGGCTTTATTTGGTCATACATTTGAGGTAGCCTAGAAGTCAGAGCGTTCGGTTGTCATGAAGAAGAGCACGGTTTGATTCTCTACAATGAGTACACTGTGTGAAGTCCATTTGTTGTGTACCCGGAAGTAATATTGCTGGAATACTGCTGAAAGCGGCGTAAAACCAAACTCACTCTATCACTTCAAAAGAAGTATGTCCAGGAAGGTATTACAGTAATGTACCTTTCATCCTCAAATTCAGCTGGAACAGATAAGCCACAGGGCGTGATAACCACATATCCACGTTTCTGAGTGAGTGAGTTTAGTTTTATGGCGCGTCGCTTTTACCAGTATTCCATGAATATCACGGCGGGGGACACCAAAAATTGGCTTCACACATTGTACCCATGTTGGGAATCGAACCAGGGTCTCCAGTGTGACGAGCGAAAGCTTTAACCACAAGACCACACCGCCCCCACGTTCCTGATCTGACATGACGCATATATATTACATTATTGCAGGGCGTGTTCTGGTCTCTGATGTACGCCTTCGTGGTCGGGGTGGTGCGTCTGGTCCTGGTTCTGTCTTTCCAGGGGGAGGGTTATTGTGGAGCGTCATCCTCCACGACGCTGCCTGCAATTGTGAAGAACATGCACTATATGTACTTTGCCCTGTTCCTCTTCCTGTCCACGGGTCTGATGGCTCTTGTCATCAGCTTCTTGACGAAGCCTCCGCCAGAGAAATGCGTGAGTTTAAAGAATTCCTCAACTCATCCCAAACTGTTGAAGTATGAACATGTAAATTTTAATTATCAGTTTTAGTAAAGAATCTTGACTGTGACTTGGCAATGCTCATCAATTCAGAGCATTTACCCTTGTGATACATATTCATTAAAATGTCTTCTGAATCTTCATTTTCAAGAGATCTCAGCATTAAGGACCAACACTATGACAACAGTCAACTGCAGCATTAACGCAATCGGTTACACTAACATCAACATAAACATAGTCTTGACGGATGTTTCAACAACTTCAGCTTGAACACAATCATCTAAAACATGTACAAAAGCTCTAGAACACCATCAACATGAAACACAATCATCGGAAACATGTACAAAAGCTTTAGAACACCATCAACATGAAACACAATCATCGGAAACATGTACAAAAGCTGTAAATACACCATCAACATGAACACAATCTTCTGAGATTGAAACATCAACACGTCTTTAACTACACCATTCACATGAACACAATCAACTGGAACATTAACGTAAGCTTTTACACTGACACCAAGATGGACAATAGCAAAAGGTACGTTAACGCCAGATTTACCAGCTCCATCGATGTGAACATCATCCTGGATGGTTTCAGGAAGGTCGTAGTTTGAACGTACGAGCCTTTTATGCTAATTATGTGCCAGGGCACGACCGGTACATCGCGGTCCCAACACCTTCAGTGTTAATTCATATACGAGTACTTGACACGCTATTGTGCGCTTTAAGCCTGAGATCGGTGAAGATTCGGGTCAGAACCGTTCTTCAGAAACCCTTGCTGGTCGTAGGAGGCGGCCAACGGGATCGAGTAGTCAGGCTCGCTGATTTGTCATCATATCCCAATTGCGTAGATTTGTTGCTCGTGCTGATGATCACTGGATTGTCATTTGCAGACTTGATTATTTAATTTACTGATGGTTGAAATATTGCTGAGCGTGGTGTGAAACTAACTCACTCACTCAGAATCTTTGTTTTTCACAGTGATAGAGAAATCAAACTAGGATTTTATGACAAATTCGCCCAGAATACATCGATAGCTTTCCTTTTGTTTTATTAGCTGCAGAACACCACATTGTGGAGCTACTATAACAGAGACAGGCAGAACAGTGAAGACAGCGAAGATACAGACGTCGACTTGCAGAGAATGAGCGATGATGACATTCACGAGCCCAACGCCGTGAAACCAGGGGACGGCCTTATTGATAGCTCAACTACCTTTGAAGAAGGAAACGTGGGAGAAAAAGTTGATGGACTACTTCGCGTAAAAACACAAGGTGATCCTTTTTAACCGGATGTATTCTTTTATATGAATTCTTTGCTCACGTTTTAGTGACGTTTTTACGTCGCTTTTAGCAATATTCTAGCAATTTTGCGGCGGGGGATATCAGAAATCGAACCGAGGTCTTCGATGTGGCGAGCGAACACCTTAACCAGCAAGCTAAAACTACCGATTCACTTAGTGGGTGAGATCTTACAGTACGTTTAGGAACATTCCTTTGATATCGCAGGAAAACTAGCAACTCGTTTACACAGTGTACCCGTGTGAGGAACAGACCCCAAATTTTGGCCAGACGAACTGCAGATTGGACTGAAAGATTTATCCTAATGAGTGGTAACATTTTAAATACGAAGTCCCTCAAAACATAGTTATTCACAAGCCTGCAAGAGTTATTTCCCTTCACGTGTCGATTGAAGTGTCTGGGACAGTAATCCAACGCTTTGGGTTGCATTCCGCGGCAGGAATGGATGATACTGGTCTGGAAAACACTAAAAAAGAGATGAATTTTACACTAAATTATACCTAAAGATAAATTATACACTTGTTGCGCGGTCATTTGCCACGCACTAACGGATGGGACGGTCCTGTTACGACGTAAATTATAAGAAAAACCGCAAACTGTAATACGTGCAGAAAAATTATAATAAATTTAACATAAAGTATAATAAAAACCACCACTGGATTTGTCAAAAGCCGCCTCGTCATAGAGCTGGAATATTGCTCACTGGGCGTTAAACAACAAACAAGTAAATTGTCATGCATCTGAAATAAGTATGGCCGAGTATGGCCAGGGTCAGACGAATTACCTGATCCAAGTTCACCATGTCAACCTTTGGGATATTTTCATATAGTTGCAGTACTGCTAAGGTGGAGTCAATCAAACAAATAATTTATCATGCAATTGTAACTATGTCCCATAGATTCACTGACAATGAGTGGGCGTTGTACGACATGAACGATGCTCACTATGTCAACCATTGGGTTATTTACTTTACTATATATTTACTTTACTATACATTACCTGCTATTTAAACCACAGAGAAATATGTTATCATGCAGCAACAATTTACAGATCCACCGAGCATGACCAGGAGAGTGTTTAACTACCTGCTGGGTATCAACAGCTCTGAAGAAACTACGGACGAGAACCAAGCACTCAAAGATCACATGGCGGTCCTAGCAGCCCTCAAACAGACCACACTTGAGAAAACAATCCTCACTGTCGGCCTCATTGGTATTCTCACTGTGGGCGTTGCTATGTTCATATTCTGGTCAGTTTATGTGTTCAACACGGGGCAGTTCTATCCTGAAGGTGCTGAAAGTCTTCTACCTGGAGATGAACAATTCCTTCAAAATTTCAAGAATTATAGCATCATATCAAGTACTGGAACAAACAACAGTAGTCCGCCATAGTAATATGATATGGCTTTAATGCGTATATCCTACCCTGCAGAGTCGATTACTAATCGACCTTTGGATGGTGAACCGAATGCGATTGAACCATTTGCATACTCAAGGAAGAAATTTGTGCGACGAATAGGACATCATGAGAATTTAGTTTCTTACACCTTATTCTAATTATCTTGCATGTAAAAGAACTTTATATTTTTGAATGAGATACGTATTTCCATATTGTAGACAGCATCATGTCTACTTAAGGCGTTATTTCTCTTTTGTCTTTGAAATATTTTTGTATATTTTCATTCAGTATAGCATTGTTATTCCTGAGTGTAGCATCACAAGATTAGCTTAGTAATGTTGGGATAAAATCGGTATTTTTTTTGGTCAAGACCAATTTTAATAGAAACGTCTTTTTTACCTGGAAATATATTTTAGAGTTTGTGGTGCTATTTCGCCTGTAATGTATTCTGGTTTCACCATTGTGTTCTGATGGTATGATCTACTTTCACATTCATATTGTAATGTCTTCTTCAACATATACTCTTTAAAAAAAGTAGAACAACTATACTTTCAATGTACAATTGTCGAAATTGGGAGATCTATGGGATTGAATCAATGTTGATAAACAATAATGAATGTTTTGAGAATGCATCACCACATGGACTTCATTCAAAGCAAAGCTGTTCGTTCAGTTATCCCTCTTGTTAGGTGACTGGAGTATGACATGAAAATTTCATGTTTGTAATTTTCAGTCAGTAGTGTGTGATGTGACCCTGAAAATCCTGACCATACAAGAAAATTATCGGAAAAAAATGGTCGACCTACCTGGAAAACGTCAAGATTCACAATGACACCCCATGCCCGTGTAGGAGGCCCCACGGTGTGCACGTGCCTCCCATGTATTGTGTTAGCGTGTGGTGATAACGTGAAATGATACTGCACACACAAGATGAATGTCATTGTAACGTTCCCCAATAGGTTTTCTTTCCAGCAGACTTAAAAGTTCAGGTTCCCCTACTTTTTTAAAGAGTATATGTTAAACTTGCATCCAAGTTTTATATCTATAACTGTAATATTCTAGGTGTTTTACTGTCCTTCTTTTATCGTCTTTTCTTAATTTATGTGTAATTATGGCGACTTCAGTGACGATATGGCTAAAATATTGCAGATGTGACTATAACTCACTCACTCACTCACGTTTTGTTTCCATGTACTACTTATATCGTGACGTTTGGAAAACACAGGTTAGAATGTATCCGCGGAAAGACAGAAAACACCATTGACTTGTTTTGCAGGAATGAGCCGTGAAGATCCGGGTTAGAATTGATCTTCAGCAATCCATGCTTGTCGCAAGAGGTGACTAACGCGATCGAGTGGTCAGGTTCGCTGCCTTGGTTGACACATGTCATTGTAACCCAATAGCGTAGAACGATGCTCACGATGTTGATCACTGGATTGTCGGGTCCAGATTCGATTATTTTCAGACCACTGACGTGTAGCTGGAATATTGCTGAGTGCGCCTTTAAACGAGCAGCCAAGCAAATACTCTTGTTACGTATAGCTATGTATTACCCTTGTTATGCAATGTTGGTGTACAGGTTGTTGTACTCTATGACACACGTGTCTGAAAACATGTGGAAGTGTTTTGTCCTACATCTGAGCCCTCGCCATCGTTGTACTGCCTATGTAGCGCCTTTAATCCACTCATTTGTTGGTCATATAAACAAGAGCAGGTACCTTAAATTAAGCAGCATTCCTGGCTGAATTGAAATTACAAGGGGTATCAGATATGTTAAGACTGACTGAAAGCGAAAAAGATATTTACCTGCTGGCAAGTGAATTTGACAAATTCCTGAAACAGAGCGTCAGTTTAGTTTTACGCCGATTGGGAGATTTTCCAGCAATATTATGGATGGGGATACTAGAAATGGGCTTCCCAAATTGATTGTACCAGTCTGGGGAATCGAACCCGAGTGATCGGCGGTATATCCTAATCTGTGAATGATAATATGGCTAATACATGCATTATATTTCGCAACAATTCACAAAATATATAACAACTAGTCTTTGACAACTTTAAGACTTTTGTCTTAAGCCGGGA
Source organism: Haliotis asinina (assembly GCF_037392515.1). NCBI lineage: Eukaryota > Metazoa > Mollusca > Gastropoda > Lepetellida > Haliotidae > Haliotis > Haliotis asinina. The sequence continues at coordinate 9,310,394 of NC_090295.1, read as the reverse complement.
TTTGGAAGGGGAAGTATAGTGGAATAGATTACAGGTTATCAGACCTCCATTAAGATATTGCAGCAAATGAGAGGATTAATGTTGATTTTTTTCGGAAGTACGCATGTTAACACAATACACTTGTAGGGATGTTGTTATTTAGTGTTTGTTGTGGAGAGCAAATCGGAAAGAGTTGACAAAGGTAGACACGTGTACTGTTATTGCAATGTGTGTAAGTTTTGATGGGAATACCCATATTCCAACCTGCCCTCCTGGCGTATTTTATACGATTTGTTATCATTAAATACGATTAAAAACCGCCATGTATCCCGATTGCTTACGAAAGTCGACAGCATTTGACAACCCCCGGATTCGAAAATCCCAAAGTTAGCCTTCGATGAGAAGTTTATGGAGGAATACACAAAGTATTACATCCCCTGAATAAGCACGTCAACTACAAGAGCTAAGCATGTTGATTGTACACTTTGCAGACATTAATAGTCTAACTCTTTTGTGACATACACAAGGAGTCTGTAAAACATTATTTCTAAATATGGAAAGAGACATGGAGGGTTTGGTGAAAAAGGCCGAATTTTCTCAGTATGTCTGACATGATCTGCAATCACGAACCACGCACAGATGTTTCATCTTATCAAAGTGAGCGACTGAGTATGGTTTATAGGGCGCTTTTACCAATATCACGGCATGGACACCAGGGGCCCGTTTCACAAAACTCTCGTAAGCCTAAGATCTCGTAACTTTTCGCGTAGCATTTGCACCTGGCATATTGTAACACAGGAGGTGCAAATGCTACGAGGAAAGTTACGAGATCTTAGGCTTACGAGAGTTTTGTGAAACGGGGCCCTGAGTTCGGCCTCACACACTGTACTCATGTGGGGAGTCGAACCTGGGTCTTCAGCATGAAGACGTTTTAACCACTGGGCTAACCCACGAAAGAGAAAATGCGTAAATATCTGAGTCTACCAGACCAACAACTAGACGATCGCCTTCGCCGTAAGAGAGACCAACTTCTGACCAACACCAAGCGTGAGTGGGTTGGGTTTTAGGCCGCTTTTAGCAATAGCAGATCTACGGCAGAGGATACCGTAAATGGATCCCGGACATGGTGCCCATGTAGGGATCGAACTCCGATCAAGCCAACGCTTTAGGAAATTGGCTCCACTGGCCCGACCAATACAGGTGTGGAAACAGCTTTTTGAGAAGGGAGTGGGGTGCACACTATTGAGTAAAGAGGGGTTGTGTTTAGGTGTGGTTCAGGGAGCACACACTACATTCCAATGGTCATTTAACAGGAGTGAAGTGGGATAGGTGTAGGGGAGGGTGGTGTGCGCACTCCTGCCTCCCCCTCTGGATCCGCCTATGCAATACCAAGACTGGAGAGGTGTCCCGAGGCGACTCCACAATCTACTTCACTGGACGTTAATGGATATTATGTTCTTTTTATTGCAAGATGGCGACGTTTAAGAAAGAGTTTATATATTCTAAGAAAAGAATTCAGCAAATTTAATAATTTTTCGGCATAGAGATATTTGTAAAATTGCATCAGCATAAAGTACTGGAAACCTTACTTAAAAAAAACCTTGGTTCCCACATGTCATTCCATCCCGATTGTGTAGATCGAGGCTCATGATGTCAATCACTGGATTGTCTGGTACAGACTCTATTATTCACTGTAAAAGTGTTGTGTACGGCTTTAAACAACAAATACTAGTAATCAACAAGTCGGAGAACAAAAGATTACACATAGTATGAGTCAATGAATGTTTCTTGTTGCCTGGCAACAGTCGGCATGGCCGAATGGCTAGACTAAAAATCTGTTTTAATCTTTCCGCTCAAGATACTTTTTCAGGACTGTTTTGTCATATCATTGTTCACTGTATCCACCTGAAAGTACCCACGCTCTACACACTTGTGGCAGACATCGAGAACATTTCAGAATTGTATGATTTTTTGTACTTTATTAACTGAAAGACTTAACTGCTTAATTCCTGGTTTATTGCATATCTGTAGTGACGCATATTCATGAAAGTTTCTGGAAACTAGGTTTTATCATTATTCGCGTCGGTCAAATTTCTATGTTCGGGTAAACGCGCTATTTCATCACCAAACGAATAAAACAATCGGTATGTCTTTCATTACCTCAAAACCAAGTATTACTTGATATCACAACTGTAATAACTAAACATGTGAGTGAGTACGGTTTTACGCCGCTTTTAGCTCACACTCTCAAACTCTCTTGTATTCTAAAAACACACGACCCATGAAGGTCCCGAGTTAGAATAGGCCTTCAGCAACCCATGCTTGCCATAAAAGGCGACTATGCTTGTCGTAAGAGGCGACTAACGGGATCAGGTGGTCAGGCTGGCTGACTTGGTTGACACATGTCATCGGTTCCTAATTGCACAGATCGATGCTCATGTTGTTGATCGCTGGTTTGTCTTGTCCAGACTCGATTATTTACAGACCGCCGCCATATAGCTGTAATATTGCTGAGTGCGGCGTAAAACTAAACTCACTCACTACAAGAGAAACATTTGCAATACATACATAAATATAAACGCAAGATGGCAGACAGTTCAAGTATAGTTGTACAATATTAATCCAAGATAATTACAGTTTACGGTGTGGTCATTTAGTATTTTTCACGCTAGTATCAATTAATTTAAGTAGTTTGCTAATTTTCTTTATTGTGCAAGGGTTTGCGTCAGGAATGTCATCTTAGAAAAGATTCAACCAGTGATGGTCCGGGTTAGAATAGTGATCTTCAGTAACCCATGTTTGTATACCTTTTACATACTTGGTCCAAATATCATATTCGTTTTCTCTAGCGCATTGGATAGGTGCATAATTGTAAATCAATTTGGATAGTTTTGGTGTAGTTCCAACAGGATGTAGCTTATACCAGTAACAGATTACCCTTTTAGCGGCTAATATTTAAAGGGGAACTTTCCCTAGTTATCCATATAGAACATAATTTGGGGTAGAGTAACGCAAAGCAATAGTCAACACAAGAATTTTCAAATGAATCTCCCCTATAACATGTAAATTTTCATATGCCCAAACAAACGTGGGGAAAGGTTTTCACCTTGGCGAACACCAGAGTAGCATGGGAAATAATCCGACATATTATTATGATAATATTATCCGACATATCATTATGATAATATTATCCGACATATCCTTATGATAATATTATCCGACATATCATTATTATTATCACAGCGATATTCAAGCAATATCACGGCAGGGGAGACCACAAATGGTCTTCACACCTTCTACCCATGTGGGGAGGCGAACTCAGACCTCCGGGGTGGCGAGCAAACACTTTAACCACTAGGCCACCCCACCGCCCCGAAAATTAGGGCTCAATCTATCACATGTACCATGAAACTCTGATATTAAAAATAAACCGCTGTGACAATGTTTGGGTGTAAACAGACATGCATGTAGATATATATTATATCAAATGTTCTGACTCAGTGGTCACACATAAATGAAGCTAGAAATGTTGAAATAAGTTTGGTAAACGTTTTCAGCTGGTACATTTTGTACCCGCTTCTTAAGGCCATATGGTTTTATGTAACTGCTTGAAGTGAGTGAATGAGTGAATTTAGTCTGGACCAGACAACCCAGTGATCAGCAGCGTGAGGATCAACCTGCGTAAATGGGTAAGATGACATGTCATTAGACAGACAGACAGACAGACAGACAGACAGACAGATAGATAGAGATAAACAGATAGATAAATATTATATAGATACATAGATACAGGCGATAAACTATAAAAATATGCGAAGAAATTCACAAACTACCGACCAAACGGCATACGAGTATGCATGCTGCTGCTGTGTATTGCTGTACTTCACCTCCAATCGATATCATCAGTGCATGTTCCCGGGCTAAACCTGTATATATCTGCCCTCAGGCCTTGCACTTGCACTATAACGCCCACTTAAATGTCAAGTGATAACTATCTCATATTCCGACATGTTTTAATGGTTTATGCTCTTCCTTAACGGCTATGCAGCACAGCATCAAAAGGGAGAGACATGTAAATACATGCTGATGATTCAGACTGCGAACATTTTGACAAGACATTGTTTGCTATAAAAACACAAGTGACAAAATCTGCATGTCTTTCAAAGTCAAAGATGTGTGTTATACAAAAGGCCCCCAACCATATACAATGGAGTTATATACATACTGGATAAAAACAGTTGAGGATGTTTGTAAATTTTTAAAATATATGAATAATGATGTATTTACTCATTAGCACACTGATAAAATATCAGTCATAAAAATACCAGTATTTATTTTGTCCAGTATATTATAAGAAAAATTCAAGTCTGATCTTTGCTTCAAGTACAGAGATAATCAAGCTCCTAGCCATCACAGTGATTCCAGCCAAGATACCAGCCTTAAGCTGCATTTAATTTAGGTGACATATCTTTGTGCAGTCTGCTTCCAAGCTACAGTATCAATAATAACAGTAATTTCCAGCGTAAGTAACGTCAGTCGCCATCTTGGATATTCTGACGTCACGTTTGTGTATCATGGTCACCTATAAATGGTCACCTAGGTCACCTATAAATAGAGCTGTCAAGGTTAGCGTCGGTACGGCAGATTTGACTTTCTCTAGCAAGGTAGGGTTCCAGCGCTACGCCACAACTTAATTCTCATTTTCGAATTATTGGACATTTTTATTGTATAACTTTTAATTAACAAGGATATTACTAACACTTGGTCTGCTCTCCAAGTGTCTAGTTGTTGTTAGGTGATTATTATGGTTGTATTTGTTCTAACCTTGTTGAGATCCGGATCCATTCCGACGGCTTCATTCCGCCGGATTCATTCCGATGGATTTTCCTTGGCTTATGGGAATCAAGTGTACAAATGCCATTCAGCATTGCAAGACTTCTACAACCACGAAGGCACGGGTTGACAAGCAAGATATCCAGTCCTGATGACAGTCCAGGTAACAGTTTCGAGATCGTGTATTTTCAGTTTAGTGCTCATTAAATAAAATCGTTATTGGAACTTTATATACTTGTTGTGTGTTCCTTCTGCATATCGCCAGTTTCTTCATTCTTTGTCTGTTAGGTCCTTGTGATATATTTTCACTGAAATTCGTCTCCAAACTCTGGTATTTATTTTGTCAAATTTTGAGACAGGCGGCAGCATCCATTATATTTGTGTAGTTTGTCTACTAGCATATTGACTAGCCCTTGGCCGTTCCGTTACAATATGTATACGTTATACACGTCTTGCTATAAGCAATAATTAGTGACCCAAACAGAGAATAATGTTACATCCAGTAAAGTACAGTACAAATAGTGAAATACGATGGGTCTACAAAACTCTATATCACACACTCGAAATATCGCAGATCGAAATATGCCCTGGATCATTCTCTTCCCACAGAGGTTACTTGTCATATCTTCCTACGAACCTCTGTTCTAATACGGCCATATTTCGCGGTTCTCATAAAATCCCCTGGCGGCAAAAAATGTCAGCAGATTTATCTCCCTTTTTTCTGTCCAATCAGAACAAGTGTTACATCGACTTAGATTCAACTTGACAAATGCAAGCAATGTGGAGAAACAAAAATGACATGACTGAGTTCTGCCTAGAAGAAACATTTGAGTATCGCGCTTGGGAAGAGGTTGTAGTTTTCACGATGCTTCCGGAAATTACCGAGATCTTTCGAACGATCACTTTTGAAACAAGGTCGCTGATTGCATTACTAAATCTGATTGCCTCCAATCACGAGTCTTGAACACTTGCACCATGAAAGGGTCATATTAGAACAGAGGTTATGTAGGAAGATGTGACAAGTAACCACTGTGGGAAGAGAATGGCCGTGGATATGCTTATTTGGTTTTCAAGACCATTGCTATATTTCTAAATTTCTCTCACATTTCTAAGCAAGAGGAACAGGCTCATTATTGTTTAAGGCCAGAAGCCGTGTTTTCATTCTGTCTCCCAGACAGAATGGTTCCATAATGCTGTAATAATAATACTAGTCCACATATATTGCGGTCATATACAGGAGGCACAGTGTCTGACCACGGCGCTGCGAACATTACTATCCCTGGTCATAGGACATATCGTACTTTACGATACTCCTTCAGCTCACTGGGGAGCATACAGCCTGCTAGACGCAATGAACTAATCACTCACATTACCAGCACATATTCACAGGTACCCATTTTACTGCTTGGTGAACTGATATAATGCTGATCTTTGTATCTTGTCCAACGATACTTCGCAAATGAGCCCACCTTGGAAAATAAGTCAAGGCACCTCCACTGGGGATCGAACGTGATCCTTCAGATTGACAGCCAGACCCCTTACCACTGCACTATTTTGTCCAACGATACTTCGCAAATGAGCCCACCTTGGAAAATAAGTCAAGGCACCTCCACTGGGGATCGAACGTGATCCTTCAGATTGACAGCCAGACCCCTTACCACTGCACTATTTCGCTTCATTTTGTTGAGTTAAATAAACATGGATGTCGTGTTCTCCTAATTGGTGAAATGTCAAATATTCACATACATTCGCTTCATTGTACCTTGATTAAATATACAGTGGAAGCTGCCAAAACCGGTATCTGTCTAAGTCGACAAGTTGTCAACACCAGCATAAAATCTCAGTCCCTTCCATAACTTGTACATTAACCATCAGCTCTGCAATGCAGCAGTTTGACTAAACCGGAATATTTCGTCAGTCCCAATAAGTGCCGGTTTAGACAGCTTCCACTCTATCAGTAATGTATAATTATAACAAATATATATTGTGCTTATAAAGCCTAAAACGTTTGAAAATTTAAAAATGTTTCCTACCTCAGGAAATATTTATATTGCCAACGCGAGTCAACTTAGAAAGGATTCAACCCGTGAATGGTCCGGGTTAGAATAGTGATCTTCAGTAACCAATGTTTGTCTTAAGAGGCCACTAACCGGATTGGGTGGTCAGGCTCTCTGACCTGGTTGAGTGAAGCGTAAACCTACAGTCACTCACTCAGTCACTGAAACAGTCTCCTCCGAGCGTTAATCCCACCCCACACAGTCGTCCTGATATTGAGTAATTGTTGCTTGTTCAAAAGAACGCAATCTGTCTTTCACTCTTGAGATAATGGAAGAGCTATGCTTAAGTAAAGAGATATCATCTGTATATGGCTTTATAGCTTGAGGGTCGTAGTCCTTTCGGTAATGGTGCAGCAAACCATCTTTTGGTTCCACCACAAGAGTTACCCATCCTGGTCGTAACCTTTCTGCAGAATGTATCTGTAGCACGTCAACACTTTCCGGAATCACTAAAAGTTTAGAACGATAGAATGGTGGATTCACAGATGACCTATTTGTGTGTAGAAATACACTCAGTCTGCATCTCACAGCTTCGGATTTTGAAAGAAACTCTGCTCGTGTCTTGTGTCCATTTTGAAAGAAAAAGGCATTCAGGAACATCAGGGCTCCATACGATGTTGATGCTCTCAGGGCTGGCATTGTCAGAAGTTTATCAGCTAGTGCATGTACAGTGAGTTCTGATTTTGGAACAACAATTTCATCAATGTCTGCAAGGAGAACGTATTTGGCCACCCCAAGCTGGGAGAAGACACAGTCGTGGATAGTCGCCATCTGTCCCCAGTAGTGGATTTCCTCGGGGGGAAATGGAAGTCTCCAGCTCCTCATCTCCACTATGCCTTCTCTCTCATACTGCAGCAGGACTTTGTTGATCTGGTCTGGTACGCTGTAATTGTAGAAGATGAACTTGTCTGTCCCGAAGTATCTGCTGGTCTCCAACGCCGTGACTAGTGTGTTGACATCGGTGAAGTTCCCATGCACGGCAGGGTAACAGCGGGTGAGGTTGTTGTAGGGGGGTTCTGGGTAGTTGACAGGGAGGACGTTCTTGGGAGCTGACATCTCGGTAGTGAGGACAGAAATGAATGCTGGGAAGGTTGCAGGAGCTACAGGACAGAGAACGAATCCACAGCCATACCTTAAAGACAAGAGGCACATCCTATTGCTTTATCATATAATCATGTACTAAAGTCAATTTCCGTCCATACTTGGCCTCCATCTTCGTTCAACCTTCATTAAATCTTAAAATCTGTTAATTGCTTTTCACAATACAGCATGTTACACCAGAAAACTGATCATGCATTGTCATTCACACTCCAATAGTGTTCAGCGTTTGCGTTTTATCTAGCCTCACTTTTGATCTATGATCTCTGTTTTGTATGAAACACCTCAGCTGTACATGTCTATAGGAGCATATGTTTGATGCCAAAACGTTTGTGTAATAGTGAAATTAAATAGACTGTTGGATAGTGCTCACTGAATCTACAGTGTACTGGCATAGGTGGAAAACAAAGACATTTCAAAAGAAATTATTATCCCAATAAATACATGGTGATCAGTAGTCAATCCAGAGAAAATATGTTTTATGCCTTGAATGAAAAACATAAATACATATATATATACATACGTTTTTCATTCAAGGCATAAAATACATGTAAACAATATTCATTCCTTCTCGTAACAAGAGAATTCGTTCCTTTTCACAAAGAATCATCAACCACACTCAAGGAAAATATCACAACTGTCTCTGTTGGACCTGGTCTGTATTATCCCGTTTGCAAATGGATACCCATGGTCGATATAAACTACAGAAGCATACGATTCTGAAATAGAGTTTCATGTGAGCACTCTGTGAACGTTACGTCCAATTCAACCTGACATGATTTACATCAAGAAATCGTCAAGGGGATGGGCACGTTTACCTGAGCTTAAGTAAAACCATCAGCTTGTTTCATAGCATTCTCTTAAAAATGTAGGGGAATCAGAACTTTCAATTTCAATAAGAAATAAAGAAACGTTTACAAGAGATCTTATGAATGCACCACCATTGCTCTTCATCACCACCTTCCCGGGGTAGAATAGGCCTTCAGCAACCCATGCTTGCCATAAAAGGCGACTCAGCTTGTCGTAAGAGGCGACTAACGGGATCGGGTGGTCAGGCTGGCTGACTTGGTTGACGCATGTCATCGGTTCCCCATTGCGCAGATCGATGCTCCTGTTGTTGATCACTGGCTTGTCTGATCCAGACTCGATTATTTACAGACCGCCGCCATATAGCTGTAATATTGCTGAGTGCGGTGTAAAACTAAACTCACTCACTCACTCATCACCACCTATGGGATGCACGTGCACAACAGCAGCACCAGCACGTGCATGTGGTGTCATTCTTGATTTTGACGGTTTTCAAGAAGGTCGATAATATCCGCAGACAATTAAATTTGACAAAGAAATTAAATCACACAATCGTTGCTGTTTGTTTGTGGCTTTTTAAAATACCAAAATCGCACTCATGCAAATTTCACGTCATACACCAATCATCTTTCAAGAGGGTTACTGTACAAACAACTAGGCAAGTGGTGATACACTCTCAAACATCCATTAATATCATATCAAAATTGATCTACTCCCATATAACTCCCAAAGTCTTCATAAATTAAAAATGAATTTAAGTTTATAATTACACACTTTAATACATGGGTGCGTCTGAACTGTCATTTTAACGACAATGAAATATATTGATCCTCATATAATTTGTAACGTAATGTTGTTGCTTCGAAAGAAACCGTTTTGGGTGTAATTCAGCAAACATATTTATTACTGCGAAGAAAAAGAATGCACTTACTGATGAATACGCAAGTCATTACTTGGGATCTGCTGAAAAGTTGCTGGTACCAACTGACCCCAATCTGACCTTGACCTTCTGAGAAGACACCGGAAATGAGCAACGGGGCTGATATGTCGTGACAGAATAATTAACACTCGTATGAATGTTATCTCTCTTTTTTCAAATATTGCTGAATAGGAAAATATCTCGTCATCAATGGCCAGGAATTCGCCGTGATATGATATGTGAGTATCTGGCCATTTGTTCGTGTTCTGTTCAAGATGTACATTGCGTTCCCTTGGAAACTTCCAGTTCTTTTCCGTCAAACCATCCTGAAAAAAAACCAGAGTAGTTTTCATTATTTACTGGATATGTGTAAAGTAATATTTATACATTTGAACACAGTGTGGAAACAAATGGCAAAAGGAACTGAAAGAAATGGCAAATATTCACATGGTGAGTATTTTGTGTTGTAAAGGGCTTTGCCAGAAAATGTAGAAAAACATTTGTCCTCAGGTTTAATAAGGAAAAAAATCATATGCATACAGAGCGTCTTTCAAATAATGTGGGGTGATCCATAAAGAATATTTCCGATCGAACTGCAGACTAAATAGGTGACTCAAATGGATACCTTTCATCCTAAAGTTCTGCCATGTTATGAGGGACTGAGGGGTATAAAAAGGTAAAATGAAGTATTTTCATTGCTTTCTTATCGACGCATCAATACGTGAACAGTGCTGAAATTGAACTTTTTTGGATATGCCGAGGCGTAGGCTTTCTGAAAACACCAGATGGCAGATTATTGGTATGAATGAGTCTGGTTTGTCCTGTCACAGCATTGGGTCCAGATTGGATATCAATCACACTGTCATTAGTTGCCTTGTAAGGAAACATGCGTCAAGGATCGTCCACGATCAGGAAGGCCGAGAAAGACCACTCCCCGTGATGACCGTGCCCTAGTTCGCCCAGTGAGACGCAGGCCCATGACCGATGCCAAATATCTCAGAGAACAATGGAGAGTGGGTGTTCGTCTCTCAACCAGCACCATCCGAAGGAGGCTGAAGTCCGCTGGACTCTGTGCACGTCGTCCAATCAGACGTCCCTTACTCACTGTTCGACACAAGGCTCAACGTTTGGCATGGTATAATCAACGGCAAAACCACAATCTGAGGATATGGCGCAGGATTCATTGGTCCGATGAAAGCCGTTTTCTTCTTCGTGTTACTGGGTTGTTATCGCATACTTGCACAACAACGCAGTTGACAGATTACCATGGCTTGCGAGAAGCCTGATCTCAGCCCATTTGAGTACTTATGGGACCATCTGGGACCATCAAGTTTGAGTAAGGGATCCACCTGTTCAAAATCTATAGGAATTAGCCCAGGCTCTTCATGAGGAATGGCCGAGGATTCCAATGATGCGCATTCGGTGTTTGATTTCCAGCATGAGGAGGAGGGTTATCCGTGCGAGAGTAAATACACCAAATACTGATGTCACCATTACTGTTGGCTTAGGATTGAACAGTGAACGTTTTTTAGAGAACTTTGTGTGCGGTTGACCACAGACATTGTCTGTGTGACCATAGTTTTCGACATGATTATTGTTAACGGTTTTTAGTGACCCCATATGACCGTCAATAAATTACAGCCGAAAGTAGCAGCAGCAGTTGATTGATTAACATTTTAGATGGTTCAGTTAACGAAATCATATCATGAATGACCAGTGTGTTGTGTTAAACACAATCTTATAGCATAAAAATGGGTGGTGCTTAATTAATGCTCACATGTATATCTCACCCTGAAAAAATGGTTCAAACGGCACATTGCAAACAGCTTCACCCTAAACACCACATCCACACCACCCACGCTTACACATATACATTTGTACTCCGGCCGATCCATCTCTAAAAGGGAGAAATGGTGTAGCCTAGTCGTTAATTGGTCGCCCGTCACGCCGAAGACCCGGTACGACGTATGAAGCCTATTTCTGGTGTCCCCGTGCGTGATATTGCTGGAACATTGCACAAAGCGGCGTTAAACTAAACTCGCTCACTCACCATCTCTTTAACCGTTTTTCCCCCTATCATATCCAACCTTAAGAGCATAAACTCCAGTTCCGTTGTGGCCAGATAGTAGCGTGAGATTCCGCCTCTCCACTTGATCCATAAAATGTTTGAGATTTTCCATCAACAAGTCACTATTAAGACGCTCATTGTTCACACCAGTTTTCAGAAACCTTTCGGTTCCAAGACCATTGTCTCTTACTGGCAGTCTCTGGTGAAGTGTATGTGGTTCTGTTGGCATTGCCTTTTCAAGCAAACGTTTGAACCCAGGCGTATGATCCTTTTCCCTGATATGAAGAAACGGTAAATGTGTCATGTCTTTGGTGCCAGTCCTTCTGCAGCGATTCAGCCAATAGACACAGAAGATCTGATACCCAAGCACAAAACACAAACCAGTGAAGGCCACGTACGTTACTCGACCCCGGAACTTCATAGTCACTTGAAAAGAATAGATCTGTGTTCAGTTAGTACTTGAAACCAAGTCAAAAAGAGGAATAATATGAAATATATAACGTCCTTCACTTTCGCCTCAAGTTTAACCTCCGTTGCTCAGGAGTCATTGCACTGTGAAGACCTATGTATCAAACTTGTATATATTCAAAGGTCCGATCGATGTCTTATTGCTCCATCACACTCCATCGAAACACAGGACGTCGTTTCATCAGCGTGACTGGTTTAAACCCCGTTGCACACGATACAGATGACAGTTTACTGAGTGTTGCACGGTGATAACAACGTTAAAGTCTACGTACAAACATATAAACATACAAAGGAACTGAAAACCACTGACGTGGATCTGTGGATAATGCAAACATACTGATATGCATAACATTTAAATCAGACTCTTTGACATTCTGCCTCAAAGCTATAAACCTGTAAGAAGTTCTGTAAAGATTATCGGTCGCTTCGGGCATGGAATTGTGTCTCCCGCCGTGATATTCATGTACTATTGGTACGAACGGCGTAAAACAATACTTACTCCAACCTTACTCCACACTTATTCCACACTCACACCACACTCACTCCACACTTACTCCACACTCACTCCATACTTACACCACACTCACTCCATACTCATTCCACACTTACTCCACACTCACTCCACACCCACTCCACACTCACTCCATACTCACTCCACACTTACTTCACACTTACTTACTCCACACTTACTCCACACTTACTCCACCCTCACTCCACACGTACTCCATAACGCAGGAATTACCTTTGCTTAGCTGTTTGCCTCAATCGAAACCGAATCCGAAGATTGTGGGTATGGTTCTTAGATTCACCCTGATATTGTTTCCACGCCTCCGCGCTCATGGGTTCGATCAACAGCATCATCATCAAGCTTATCATCCCCGTGTCAAACTGACACAATACAAAATAACTGCTAAAAGCGGCACTAAAATCCCAATAAATCAAATATACCATGTGTTCTTGTTGTCGTGCATGTATAATACATGTAGATATCCACTCTCCTACCCAGAGTTCCATGCGGCGAGCCAGCAGAGTACCTCTGCCACAGGTCAGAAACATGTGACGATTCGTCACATCTTACATAGTTCAATCAATATTATGTACATATTTCATATCTATTTTATTTTGGATGAGTCTACACATCTAATTAAGCATCTTTGTTAAAATGGTTCAGTTTCGCTGAGAAATTATCCTAAAACGTGTAACACTATTTCGATTTGCGTAGCGACCCTTTGTTTAAATAGGTTGTAAGGCTCCACGTGCTGTCATCGAAGTCTAATGGAGAGCAGCCGGCTTAAACATAAATATGTATTGTCATAAACCTAACCGGTGCAGTCGTAGAAGGATATTTACGTAACAGCGTAAAACAGTATGTAAACCTCGCCGAATCGCTTGTGTTATGCCAGTCTCAGCTTATTGACGAATGTGCGCATTTGTTCACAAACAAGAGGAAAGTTTGGTCACGTGATATGCAAATTAGCCTGTGGCAGTGATGTTATGCTAAGTCATCGCTGCGCCGGCGTGTGGTAGATAATCCATGGATCTTGGAAAGTCTGTCATGCTCTACATACCGCATGGTCCCCGGATAGTTGTCACGGTCCGTATGGCTTTTTATATGCCCCTCATAAGTATATCCAATCGTTGACATGGAAACTTGAGAAGAGCTGTCTCCAAATCTTCTCACTTGGGAGGAGGCAACAGCCTCGGCCTTACAGGTCATGTGCAGTCACATAATGTATTGTTGCCAAACTAATGACAAAGTTAAGGATTCAACGGTAGTTAGATTCATCTGGTGCGTTAAATGGTTAAAAATGTTTAACCACTTTGATGCTTTGCACAGTCACATGTTCCATGAGTGCATTTTGCGCTGTAAAAGAAATATGTGCTTCATTATAATTTATGGTAATATTGATCAGTTTGTGCACTTTGAGGAGGACATCTAGTCTGGAAAAGGGGCGTTATAAATATTGTCATCATTATTATTATTATTAAAGGTCCATAAATGTCCAAACCATATTGACAATCAGTCGGTACTCATACAGCTGTCGACCACGTGACTGTTCATTATCACACAGTGTAGCGACGCATCTAAGTAAGTAGAGTCTTGTTTCAAAGCTTGATGAGAGGATTGAGCTCGAGGTGAACAGTTGTAAGTTACTTTAACATTACTATGCTTTGCAACCTATGTAATGCATCAAAATGTTTTATCCGGTATATTACACTCAAGTTTGTACCACACGATGTACCAAAGTATTATGGGCTTTTGGACTAGAGCAACAGAAATAAATCTGTCTGTCATCACAAATTATAGAGTGAACGATGGATTACTCTATAATTTGTGTACAGAGTTTGCTGAATGGTCATAAATGTTGACCATGCTGTGTTATTTCAGAAAGCATAAGGGTATTTAAACGATTATATACAATTATGTTGCTTCGATACCATCACTTAGGTGTTGACAGCAGTTGAAAAACCGTTCTAAATATAACGAAACCGCCTTGGACAATTTACCATTTTCACGGGTGGTGCTAAATTCTAATTTCCACGTTTGTTTTTTCTTGAGCTGCTCTGTGGAAAACACACCCTGGTTGATGATCCAGTTCAATACACGTTTAATGATGGTGACAGCTGACCATCAACCCTGAGGAGTACGTTTCTGAACGTAACAGATAGCCTTGCCCCAAGGCTGTACTGAATGCTAAGCTCATGGATGTACACCAGCAATTAGTGCCCGAAATAGTTTACAAATTTTGCTAGCTCGTGGGGCCAGCTGTGCCTGAAAGTTACCAACCCACAAAATAATTCACTAGTTCGAACTTTGAATTTAAATACGGGTTTCATCATTAAGCTGCTATGACGAACACTTCTACGAACATTTGTCTGATTTAAAAGTGCACTGTAACATAAGTCAGAGAGAGGGAAATATGTAAAAAAAAAGCCTTGAAAATTCACCAGCCAGTGGGGCTATCGGCTATTTCGCACACCTTTAATAGAATTCTATTGTTTAAAGGGGCACTGATGCGGAGCAATTTCCGTGGACTGGTGTAAACTTTTGTTATTGTTTTTCTCCCGTGAGTACCCGGATGATATCCCAGAATTCGTGACTGGTTCGTGACCTCTGCTGCGCAGTCCGTAAGCGCAACTGATAGTTTAATTATAGACAGATCAACTGAGGTGAAGTCATTTGTACTTCATTACAAATGTATTATGAAAACAAATGAAACACTTTGAAGGTTAATCATCTGCCAGTGGTAGAAATGGTAAAAAACTATTAGGACGGAAAAATAACGAAGCCAATGTACGTCTCTATATTTTGTCTCATAACCCTAATTAGTTCATTGTCATATTTGTATGATTCTGAAAATTAATAAAAGAACACATGATTTGCTTATACTCATAGTAAATTTCTAACATAACAGCAACATTTATACATTGTATAGATTGCCAATATGGATCCTATTTCACACACATACGCGATCTAGTGTGTGTTTTCTGTCATACAGATTCTGCTGAATGCTACAACAAATAAATTAAAACAAAATGCAAATAATGAATGTAAAACAGACTAATTTTATAGCAACAATGTCAGGCTACTACCTTGTTCAGGAATGTATCCATCAATATCCACGTAAAAGAAATCGTATTCCATTCATCTGCAGCTGGTAAATAATCCTGCTCTGTGTCGCGTGTCTTACAACTGTCTCATTTGCGAAAAAGTAACACATTGTTTCACGTCTTTCGTTGGTGAAAACTAGATAAACCTCTCATTGGTCTCCCAAGATTTTGCACTCACACTTTACGACAGGGTGTAGTCATCTACACACACTGCCTTTTGACAAATCCGCTAGAAGATAAAAGTAATTAATCAATCAGTGTGTTATCGGTTAATCCTTTGATCGATGTTTGTTTTTGTAACTCAGCTGATAAACCCTCTTGCATCACTTACATGCACATATTACATAACATACAATACATTTGCCATTACAGACCTTAATTTATAATGTTGAGTATTTACTCCAGACAGGAGAAATGCCAAATGGGAACCTTTGTTGAGTAACCGAAGTGGTGTTGCTACTAATTATACCTGTTATAAATTCATGAATTGACCATCAAGAGAATGATGACAAATAACACGTGTAGGTTTACACCATCAAACGCGAGTTACAGCAAGGAAAATGTAATCTCTGTGTCGCATGCAGCCTGAAAACACTTATGGGCCGAAACTGTTTTGAGGATACCAACGGAATTTCGTTACATAAGGAATAGACACAGGCATTTGCTGTGTACTCTGGTAAATAGGTGAAATAAGTTTTTTTTTACGTAAGACAATTTTCAGATTTCTCTACCAAAGGCAAAGTCATCGTTTTTTTTGTTTACGAATTCAAATAAATCAACTGTGTGTTTTATTATCATAAATAATAAACCATTGTAGCTACCATAGCTACCAAAATTTACGTATGCTATTTGCTATCACAGCTCAACCAACACTCAAAACTACCTAAATATAAAGCTTTGCAATCTTCCGTACTGAAACAAATGGCTTGCTACGTGCCTGTAGACATCATATTTTCATGATTAAATATCGAGGTTAAAAACACAGAAATAGGATCAAATTGGATCAGTAAGTATACCATCCAAGCATCCGAAAAGAACTACACTGCTGGGATATATGGTTACGATCAGACAAGGAATACCATGGATATTTTTAAACAAATGGCATGTGATGGGCATCCGGCCTCCTGACTGTTTAGGTGAAGAAATTCTGCTTATATGGACAGGAGCCCAGTTCCTTTGTCCGTCACGGTTGAAGGAGTGGGCGCTGACCAATTTGCGGTCTGCTTTCGTAATTAGACCGTTGGCTAGAAGCATTATTCGCTCCGCATCAGTGCCCCTTTAAAGACTCAAGCCTCTCTATGGGCGCCAGTCCACTGACTGTTAAGTTTTGCTGGCGCGACTGGATATTTACTAGACACGGGAAAGCGGGCCTTTGGTTATTTCACAAATTGTAAATAGAATGTTATTGTTTAAAGGGTCTAGCCCTCTCTATTGACCCCAGTCAGGTAGAGAGACAATGTTGTTAATCGTATTTATATTTATACCCCATAAAACCTCGAACGAAGAAAAGCCGGGACTGGCAAACGGGAATTACTAAAAATGGAGACCACACTATTAAAACGAAACATGCTAAAGTGGGTAGGTACACTTAAAACTACTAGGTAGGTACATTTGGTGAATGTCAGTGGAATTGGCAAGACATATTTCAATACAGATCTCACAACACCGTTTATTAATGTGTCCCAGCATAGTCACTGGAGTTTGGTCACTCTTGATTAGGGCTTTCACAAATAACTTCAACTTCATAGATATAGGTTGAATTTTGGTATATTTATAGAATGCCTAAATTCAAAAGAATCTCAAGGCTTAGTATTCTAAGTGTATTGTATATGTTGCTGGAAGTAAAGAGCTTCAACAACCCATGCTTGCCATAAAAGGCGACTATGCGTGTCGTAAGAGGTGGCTAACGGGATCTGGTGGTCAGACTCGCTGACTTGGTTGACACATGTCATCAGTTCCCAATTGTGCAGGTCGATGCTCATGCTGTTGATCACTGGATTGTCTGATCCAAACTCGATTATCTACAAACCGCCGCCATATTGCTGGGATATTACTGAGTGCGACATAAAACTAAACTCACGAAATTAAACTGAATTGTCATTAGAATTTCATCTATTTTTAAACCATATGTTTGCAAAATAAAGAAAACAAGCAAACGAAAATATTTTCGTCCACGAGAGAGATTAGTCGAATTAAGACCGGAATGATTTCATTTTTTTGTCGTGATAATGATAAACACACTTTCATTCATATATTTACAACCCCCAAGACAATAAAAAAAGCTATGAAAATTTAAGTGGAAGTCCAGATTCTTGTACTTGTTACAAATTAGCAGAATTAAGTCCAAATGAGTTGAATTTTGTGCCATTGATACATATAAATATATCCTCATTCATTTACAAAATCAAAAACACAGGAAAAGATGTATTTTGAGTAAGAGTGATTATTCTGGCATATTTTAAAAAATCTTCCTGAATTCGCAAAATTAAGTCAAATCCAGTTGAATTTTGTGTCATGATACTTACAATGGCACTTTCATTCATTTACATCCTCCAAAACATTAGAAAAGATGTATTTGGAGTGAAAAGAAAATATTTTCGCTCATGGGCCCAATGTTTTTCGCCCATGGGAGAGATGTTTTTGAAAATCGGTCTCAGTTAGCAGAATTAAGTCATAATGAGTTGGATTTTGTGCCATGATACTCATAAATATATCCTCATTCATTTACAACCTCCAAAACCACAGGAAAAGATGTATTTTGAGTGAAGGCAAATATCCTCGCCCATGGGCCAAAATGTCTTTCTCCCAATGTCATTTCTGTCATGATACTCATAAATGTACTTTCATTCATTTACATCCTCCAAATATTGGAAAAGATGTGTTTGGGGTAAAAGGAAATATTCTCGCCCATGGGCCAAAATGTTTTTCGCCCATGGGTGAGATTTTGTTAAATAGCTCTAAATTAACGGAATTAATTCAAAATGAGTTGAATTTTGTGACATGATACTTATGAACATACTTTCATCCATTCACAACCTCCAAACCATGGGAAAAGGTGTATTTTGAGTAAAAGTAAATATTCTAACCCATGGGCCAAATGGTTTTCGCCCATGGGCGAGGCGTTTTGAAAAATCACTTTAAATTAGCCGAATTAAGTCAAAATAAGCTTAATTTCGTGTCAAGACAATAATAAATACACGTTCATTCATTGAAAAGCTGCAAAGCCTGGAAAAAAAACATGCAGTTTGAATGAAATTAATTATTCTCGTCCATGGGCCAATATGTTTTTCACCCATGGGCGAGATTTTTTAAAATCGCTGTCAGTTAGCAGAGTCAAGTCACAACAAGCTGATATTTGTGTCATGATACTTATTAACATTTTTTCATTCATTTACAACTTCCAATACATTTATTCTGGATGAAATGAAACACTTTCGCCCATGGGCCTGCCCATGGGCCTACCCATTGGCCACTGTTCACTCATGGGCACGCCCATGGGCGAGCGAGTTTAAATTTTCAGTTTTCGAAAATTTTTTTTTTTCATTTTTTCATCCTTAGCACACATACATAACAGCTGCCTGTTTAATTTTGCGAAATCGCTTGTGAGAGAGTGGCCACAGTGCTGAGAGTTTCTGGACTTTTGTGAGTCCAGAATTAAATTGTGACGTGTTATTATGTATTTAGAAATAATCAGTTAAACTGATAATTATCACCTCACAGAGTCGTACAAGTCTTCACGACAGCTAGCCTAACTGAAAGCGGTTCAACATACCTGTAACTGGGTCGCCTGTACGCAGTGCGAATCCGGGTAACAACCCCTCCCAGCTACCCCGCACAAAGCTCGCATTTTTCCTATGCCCAATGAACTTTATCAAATTGGTACATGGGACAAACTGATGTGACAATGCCACACTGGATAGTGTCGTCTTCTTTTCCTGTCGTTTTCACTACAGGTTTTTGATGCATGAAGTCAGGCGTAACGTAGGCTAGGTGACAAGTGCGAGGGTTGGGTGTAGTCCGTTTCCCCGACCATAAAGAATACATTATAGTCCTACTGAAGTCCTGTATGATCTGCCAAGTCTAGACTGACAAAGCTCCAGAAAGTTAAGGATTTTCTAAACAACAAAAGAAACGCAGTTTTCGAAAAAATGAAATTAAGGTAAGTTTAGTTCTGGGACTAAATGTGCGTCTAATACTGACCTATGGTGACGTTATCTCCGTGTTCAGCACTACACCTTAACCTGTCAGTAAGACCAGGAGGTCACAAAGATAGGTCTATCTGTGACTTAACGGCTTCAAATGAGGTCTATCTGTGACTTAACGAACCTCCTTCGGGGTCTCTAAATCAAAGATAGACCTCACGTGAGGTATTTAAGTCACAGATGGACAATTTGGTCACGATCTCCCTCACTGACAGCAATCGTGCTTTCAATAGAGAAAATAGTAGAAATGACAAAAGAACCAAATTGATCTAATTTTGAAACTTTAATGGGTAATTTGACACACTGACGACAAGCACGACAACGTTTATTTAAAGCAGTTTATTTATCAATGTACAAGTTAAAGTTGATAACAAGGGAGACTAGGCGTTTCGTGGTTTCCTCGTGTTTGCTCGAGTGTGACTCCGTGACCGTGGCTGTAGTTGTGCTGTGTTTGTCCTCTACCGTTATAGATCTTCGGGGATTCCCCAGACGTACTTTTACTCCTCTTCGAATTGTCGAACAAGGTGTCTGAAACCGCAGGTAGGATTAAATGCGCCAAATGCACCATATAACGGTTAACTTTTGTACTCCCGGTCGTCCTCGCGTTTGACCTCAAACATGAAATGTTACAACGCCTCGTTCAACAAATCGTCGGGTATATCATTATAACCAAAGTCAAGCAGTGTCTTGAAACTTTCAGGTTGTCAGAAATTGATAAATGTAAACTTTGGTTTTGCCGCTTACGAAATGAGGACACAGCCAATTCCTACTTGTAAACAGTGTTAGCCGGGGTCGCCTCGGACGTCATACCTCGAATTGTCTCTATGTCCACAGGTTCACCACACACAGGTTTTACTGTCATTATCTTTTGTTTTCTCTTTGTATTAAACAAACTTACTTTGTGTAATGAATAGTTACCGAATCTGACTCTTATGTCTGCCCTTACTGTCTCACGTCGCTCTGTCAACCAATAACGCGCTCTTTCCCATGATCGTCATGACTGCACATGAAGCATGTCACGCGATAGATAGGCCATGGCGCTTGAGATTTTGTTTTTTATGAGCTGTTATCTTTCACGGTATAATGTTAAAAGTAAATTTTTGTCGATCACCAAAATGGTATTCCTTGTGAAATGGTCCTTAAAAAATCATTTAAACCCCGGTAGCCATCCAGTGAAATTAGTTGGTCTCGTACATTTTAGGAAACGGGTGTGGATATGTTTCAAATACGAAATTTACAGTACTTTTCTCTATATGCCATCTTCCCTCAGGAGAATCGGATTAGGTTGGTTTGATGTGTGGAGACAAGGGCCCCGTTTCACAAAGCGTTCGTAGAGCTAAAGTGATCTTAACTTAAAGTGATACTTTAACATAGACTTACGACAGCCGTAGCGCTTTGGGGAATGAAGCCCTGGGCCCAGGGTCCCCATTCTCAAAGCTATGATTACGCAATGCCATTTAGAAAGTAGTCAAATGTGACGTGTCATATTTGGGATTACAAATTCTAGTACTTGTTTGGTCGAGTCCCATCCAGATTTCAAACCCAGACCCTCAGAGTCAGGCACCTAATCGCCAGCACACAAAGTCAGCCGCCTAACCCGTTCAGTCACCGAACACCTCTTACTCATCTCCTTTACATGGGTGACATCGGTGTCATATTCTCCCTGTGTGTGTAAGAAACCGGAGGACTGACTGATTGATATGA
Source organism: Haliotis asinina (assembly GCF_037392515.1). NCBI lineage: Eukaryota > Metazoa > Mollusca > Gastropoda > Lepetellida > Haliotidae > Haliotis > Haliotis asinina. Next base: position 9,288,647 of record NC_090295.1, on the reverse strand, counting down.
TTTCTTTATATATACTGACATAGCCCACTGCCCAGGAGAAAGTTTGCTAGTGGCTTATACATTGAGTGGTGCTCCGTGTGAGCCAACAGCTGCTTTGCTGTCAGTGTATCTAGCTTGGTTTCTTCTTTAAGTGTCTGCCTGATTGTGTCAAATCGTTGGCAGTCCAGCATAATATGAGAGACAGTGGCCTTGGTGTGGCATGTTGGACAGTTTTTGTATGAGGTTTTGGTGTTACCTAGCCTCAGGCGTGTGATCATGATATCAACGCGCCTATTTTGTGAGGGGCCTAGTGGCTTCCCTTTCACACTGGGGCGGAGCTGATGTAATCATTTGCCTTTGTCTGAGGTGTTCCAGAGCCTCTGCCACTTGCTAGTGATTGAATTCTGGATCATGCTTCGGATTTCGCTCTTTGAATAGGGATGTTCCAGTGATACATTCAATTCTAGCGCCTGTCTGGCTAGTTTGTCTGCTCTCTCATTGCCGGGTATACCAACGTGAGATGGTATCCAGCACAGCGTGACCTCCTTCTCATTTTCCTGTCTTAGTTTCTGAATGAGAACCAGGATCTCATGGATGGTGTCGGGTCTACCGCTGGAGTGCTCAGTTGCCAGTGACTGGATTGCACTGAGAGAATCTGAGAGGATAACCACTCTTTTCTCATGTAGGTTGCGACAGTACCTAAGTGCATGGTGTATGGCTTATAGCTCCGCTGTGTAGACCGACTGACCATCCGGCAGGCGTGCCGAGATTGTGTGGTAGCTGTGTGTATGAGGATACCGTAGGCGGTTCTATTTGTCACGGGATCTTTCGATCCATCAGTATATATGTGCGCCGAGTCCTCGTAAACAGAGTCAATCCTGCTGAGCGCTTTGACACGTAGTAGTATTGGGTTCTCACTTTTAGGTGTTTCATTTGTGAGAGTGGTATCGACATTTGGGGACCGGAGTCTCCATGGGGGACATTGCACTGTCACTGGTTGGGTTGGAGGTTCTACCTGGCCGCATCCATGCTCTCGCCTTAGCTGGATGACCCTGAGCCCACCTGGCGTTGTGTTGGGTCTCTTTTTAAGCCACGCTTTGGTTTTACTAGAGTAGAGTTTCTTGTCCCACAACCTAGTGACGAGTGGATTGGAGCAGCGACTCCAATAGTTCAATGTCAGTTTCTCTCGCCTGAGTTGGACTGGCAGCTCCCTAGTTTCCACTAATAGGGCTTGGTGGGAGGTACGGCTCGCCGCACCTGTGACCAGTTTAAGAGCTTGGTATTGAATGCTATCAAGCCGGCCGAGGGCCGATTGGGAAGCGCTGTGGTAGACTTCGCACCCAGTCTATTTTACTCCTGATAAGGGTCTTATGGAGGCTCAAGAGAGTTTCGCTAGTCGCTCCCCATGAGCTGCGGGATACAGCTCTCATTGCGTTGAAGTCCTACTGACATCTCTGGGTGATATTGTCTATGTGTTTGGCCCAGGTGAGATGTTGATCGAAGGTAACGCCGAGAAACTTTGACCTCTTTGCCCTTGAGTTTTAGACAGGGTGTGTGGCTTACACGGCAACCCTTACGCTTGGAAACCACTCCGACTGTTTTCTCAGGTGAGATAGTGAAACCCCATTTGTCACACCTTTTTTCCACCCCATCGAGAGCTTCCCGGAGTTGAGCCTGGATCTTGGATAGCTCTCGATGTCTGACCCATACAGCCCCGTCATCGGCGAACTTAGAGATGTTGGTGTAGCTGTCCCGTGGGACGTGTTCAAATAGGTCGTCAATCTATATGATATTGAATAGCGTGGGACTGATAATGCTTCCTTGCGAAGTGCCATTATCTAACCTGTGTCGCTCAGACAGGAGGACTGATATCGACCTTTCTTGCACAAAACTTTGAACATAATTTGCCATTTTCCTTCGTACACGAACTTTCTCTAGTTTAAGGAGGAGTCCATCGTGCCATACCATGTCAAACGTTTTGCTGAAGTCTAGGTAGACAGCAGTTAGGTACTCTTTATTGACCTGGGCTAATCTTATAGCATTTTCCAGTCGGACATGAGCGGTTTGATCTGTACCCGCTTTGGTCATGAGATAAGTATCCGTTTGTTTCAAGGTGATGCTTTAAGCTTATGTTCACCATTGCCTCCATACTCTTGCACAGATATGATGTTAGGGATATTGGGCGATATGAGTTGGCGGACGCCTTCTCCTTTCCTGGTTTGAGCAGAGGTATGACTGCTGCATGTTTCCATGCTGCAGGTACCTTCCCCCTTATCCCATATCAGATTGTACAATTGTCCCGGTTTTAATTGTGTGGCTAAGATACTGGCTTTATCAGGAATGGATGTAGCCCCTGTTATCTTGGGATTGCAAGCGGACTTGCGTTTCCCTCTGATAGCATGTATGTTTTGCCAGACTTGTTTACTGTTTGTTTTGTGATTACGCGACCCACAGAACTTTTGCCACGAGTCAGTTCTGGCCTGATTAATGAGATCTTTAACTTTTCTCCAGGCTTCTCGAACTTGTCCTACGGCAGATTTGTCCTTTTTAAACCTGTTTAGAGCCCTTTTCCTAATTCGTCTAGCTTTGGCTGTTTCCTCATTCCACCATGGGACGGCACGGCAGCCGTCTTTCGGCTTCGTGAGAGGTATTGAAGCTGCTTTGTATATAGCTGACGTTAGGTTGAGGTAGAAGGTTTCAATATCATCAGAGATGATTTCAGACGGATCGATTCTTTTGCATTTCGTTTTGAATAGGGACCAATCTGCTTTGAAAAAGTTCCACATGGTGGTCGCATAGAGGTGGTGTGCCAAGATGTGTGATGCACGGATAGTGTTCACCTCCCATACTGTCATCATGGACCTGCCATTGGCAATCGTGGGCTAGGTCGATCGAGGCCTGTCCATCCGCCCCTGATGGGACAGTGTATAGTTGGAAAGTCATCATTCAGAATTACGAGTCCCCGTGCCTCTACCTAGTCCTGCACCATCCTGCCGAAGCAGTCTGAGTGTTTGGCTTCCTCGTCCCACGCCGGGTTGTGAGCGTTGAAGTCGCCGAGGATTAGGCCTGAATGCCCGACCAGGTCGGTGAGTTTGTTAAGCTCATCGATGTTGCTGGGATCGGCGGTCCTGTGGTAGACATTTGCGATTTTTATCTTATCGAGATGACTTGGGTTTCAAGGCTTCCCACTTCTGATACGACCTCACTGGATGTACAATTGTCGGCTACAAAACTAACCAGTCCACCCCATGTACGCCCCGTTCTATCTTTGCGGTATTGTTTGTAGCCAGGCATGTTAAAGTTTGATCTCTTCCCCAGTTTCGCTTCTTGAATTAATATAACATGGGGTGACAGTGCCTTTTGCTGAACTAGGGCTTTAAGTTCGTGGCCGTTTGACCTCAGGCCGTTGACATTCCATGGCAAGATTTTCAAGTACATGATGACAGTATTGTTCTCAAGCTATTTAATTGAGCTTGTTAATCTGCTGTTTGAAATGGGTAGCCGATTGCCCGTAGGACTGCAATTTGGTGGCCAGTTCCCATGATATAATGAGGTTTGACCCCGCACTGCTGCCCTGTCGTGTGCCTAGTTTGAGTAAGGCGGCACAAACGAACTCAACCAGTGTGTCTGGGATAGTCTGGTTGTGGGCTGTTTGGGTACTGTCTGTACTTGGTACAGCATGCCTACCGCCGTTTGGTGTGGTGTCAACAGTGTTGAGAACCACTTTTGTTTGGCCTCTTTTGCCCCGTTTGCCTCTTGGTCGTCTCCGCTTGGGTTTGGTTTTACCCTCACCCTTGACACTGGTTTCCGCAGTGTCTTTACGATTTTTTCGTAGCGGGATTACACGACTTCTATACTTCCGCTCGCGGATGGTGATGGATGTAGATGGTATTTTATCAGAGTCACGTGGACCAATCAAAACTCGACATTCTTACATGAGACTAGATAAATTCATTTGTCGGATGATTCCCTAGTGACGCATGTCAGGACTCACGATGAAAGCAAGGAATTCCACAGCTGTTTTAAGCGTGCCAAGGTTGTGGGGCACAATCTGAAATTGGAGGTTGATTTTTGGTGAAGGCGATGTTCTGATGGGCGGTACTGAGATGGGAGTAACACAGGTGAAGTCCTTCACCAAGTCTGCACAGATGCCCAGAAGCTCTATGAGAAGCCATCGTATCGTGTGTACGTGCAGTGTGTAGAACAGAATAGTGATCCTAATGAATCCTTCGCCTGGGCGAAGTCGGCTGGTTTAAAATGTGAAGGCTTCCTTTTTGCTGCTCAGGACCAAAATTTGATTCATAAACATGAAATATTAACCATGAATAGTAACATGAAATGTCGACTATGAAATGAATTTACAGAGACAGTCCAACAGCTTGTGAATGCCTCTCCTTGGCACAAACATTATATCTTAAAACCCACGATGGCATGGCTCTGGAATTGATAAGATTCAGGAAAAGCATGCTAGGTGTGCAGGCCGCGCCTTTGAAATGTCTTGCTTGCAGCCCAGGCACACTGTTGTCAGACTCCCCATTGTTCTCGGTACCTTTAGTTTGGTACATGAAGTACCTTTAAACAGTATGGAATATTTTGCAAAATCTAGTTTAGGTGAATTAGTAAGTACCTATATTTACACTAGTGAATTGGAAGTGATTGTTTGAAATTGGACTTTAGGTAGTCGCGCACTATTGGTTGTATTTTGGCACTCTAACATGAAATTAAGATATTATTGCTTTTTAGATAGTTTTACCAATATTTGATGGCACCTTAGTTAAATAGTTCATGTTTCACCTTATGTCTGCTTATTGATGGGTGATATTGAGTACAGGGTCACCTCCATGTCCAGAGGCCCAAAAGTATTTTGTAGAGAACCAACATGTGCTGCCACGTATGATACCCATGTCAAGTCTTTTTGACATGCAGCGGAGGACATTGCAACAGAGCGGGTGACTGCAGCGGAATATGTTATATTTGATGGGGTTGAGGATTGAGTGGTGAAACGTTTTTTGGCTTCAAAATAAGAGAGATTTTTTTTCATATTATTTTCATTATCTTCGATTCCCTATGATATGTAGGGCATGACTTTGAAGAAACAGCATGTGTTTCCTTGCAGTTAATACACTTAAGATCTTTCTCGCAGCCTGTGCCATCATGAGGATCACCACAGCGATAACATACTGCAGGACTACGATATGAGTAAGTCCCATGACCAAACTGTTGACATTTATAACACTGGAGTGGATTGGGGACATACACATCCACCCCGATGTTAAGATATCCTGCCTTAATTGACTGTGGTGAAGATGGTCTGGCAAATGTTAGGAGATAGGTATTTGTTTGTATAATTCCATCCTTTTCAACGGTGAAACGTTTCACTGCTGTAACCCCCTGATCTTCAAGCTCAGTTGCAATATCCTCTTCACTAATATCATACAGACGACGTGCCCTGTCACGTATGATACCACGGCAAGAATTAAGAGTTTTGTGCACGGACACAGCAACCTCTATATTGACAAATGTTTTAACAGACATACGATTTAGAGATTGTTGTCTCCGTGCGCACTCAACTAGCAGCGAACCATTACGGACACGGGTGACATTTTTCACCTCCCCACATATCCCACAGACAGCTTTTGAGACGGCAAATGGGTTGAGCTTGATGGGCAGAAAATCAGTTGCCGCAATCACGAGAAATCTAGCCCAGGAATCAATGTTTGAATTAGTGTCGGATGGACGATCTAGTTCGTCCAGACGTCGTATTTTTTCATGTCAAGTTGAACCAGCTTTGTTGGAAAGTCATGACGAAAGGAAAATCATTCACAATCCCTGCTCCCCACCCACCATGGAATGTCAACAAGGACGGTGCCTAGTAGCAACGGGTGTCCAAGATGCTGACAGTGTCATGGCAAAAGGGGTATGTTGAGTAACAGGAACATGGTTCAAGGCCTCTATTACCCTCAACCACCAGGGCCCCTTCCTCCACCGACACAGGGACGCAACCCACGGCCAACGGATTGGTGGACCAAATATGCCCACGGATCCACACGAGGATCCACGGGTGCCTTGTACGAAATAAAAACAAGTTGAAGTAGTTTCAGTATAGTTAGATAACCGACAAGAAACTTCAAATCCAGATCAAGGAAACAGCAAACAGGGGTGAATTTCTCAAAATCAAGTCAACGAATCTGGTACTTCCTGTCTTTTGCTCTGCGCATTCATCAACGGAAGTCAGTTGCTGAACTATTAACAGTCATCGATGCATCGATAGTTTTTCTATTCTGAGTCTGAGACTGAACAACTGCAGTCCACCAATAGTTCGATGCATCGTTGAGCTAACACACGAGGCTTACAAACCCATTTCCACTGTTTTCAACTTGTTTATTGTTAAACAGAATATATTACTGAGAATGACAGCTGTAAATATACACTTGATTAACAAATAAAAGTGTGTATCCGTGTCGAGCAATCCATGAAAACAAGATCCGTTTGAAATAAAAGTAACCCATTTTTTTGTTTCCCTACTTTCTTTAATATGATAACCAGTAACATTATTTCATTGGACGATATAAGTAGAACAAGTTTCTCCCCATTGTCTTTGACTCCACTCGTGCCAACGAGATCGTCATATGAGTATTCGGGGCTGAGAACGACGACTGATGCCAACGCCGCTGGTTTCTTTCTTAAAGTATCCGGTGTTTTCAAGGACGAGGTCGACACTATCCGCACGACACTGGTATAACATATAGCTGAGTGAGTTTAGTTTTATGCCGCTTTTAACAACATCACGGCGGAAGACACCAGAAATATTCTTTAAACATTGTATCCATGTGGGATAGCGAACGCTATAACGACTTGGCTACTCCATCGCCCCAGAAGAAACTGAGATATCACCCTAGAAAGGTGTGTTGTGGACCAGCGTTAGTCACGGACAGTCCATGGATGAGTGACCATGTTCGACAACTTGAGTCCTGAGTGTTTGTGTTCCGCCCCACAATGAAGCATGCACAACACATGTGGTCTCACCTTTAGCAGGTGACTTTGTTCAAAATTACCTCTGTTCACCCAGCAGTAAATGGGTACCCGGCGAATAAGCCATAGGACTGTTAATCTCCTGACGCCTCACTGCACCTTGAACAAACTTGGGTAATGATGTCTTAGCATGCCCAAGTGCGTGAATACAAGCGGGTTATAATGTCCATTAAAACTATACTGGACCAAACAAGTTAGGGATATTGGTATTTGTATGACTGATATTTCATCAGATTGCCAATGAATAAACAGATCATTACTCATAATTTCAAAGTTTGCATATATCCCTAACTATTTTTGTCCAGTATATGATCATCTTTGCCAACGTGAATGACAAAAACAATTTCATAACACTCATCACTACAGTATATCCATCATGTACTCTCCCCATGCAAGCTTAAAAAGAAAAAAGACCTTGGAGAATGAAGCACACACGTTCTGGAATCCGCGAACTGCATACGAAATGACACCAGAGTCATAACTGCTACTGTTAATGAGTACGCAATCTCTGGTGAAAACAGCTATCTGGGTACGACAAGAAAAATTAAATCATCCACAAATAACGACCCATCAACTGAATCCTTTAAACCGTTTGATAAACTGTTTATCTTGATACTAAAAAAGTGTGACAGACAAAATACTGCCTTGTGGAACACCCTGATCCTGATTGTAATGGTCAGACAAGGTAGAACCCACGTGAACTTGGAATTGTCTGTCATTAAAAAAGTTGGCTATAAATTCAGGTAAACGACCTCGCAAAGCAAAGTCATGCAAATCTCTTAAAGGTAGTGTTATATGCTTTCTCAAGATAAAAAAAATAGACACAGCATGTTGTTAATTAATTAGCACGTTTTTAACAAATGATTCCAAACGCACAAAGTGTTCGACAGTACTTCTGTTTTATGGAAACCACATTATATATCTGTGATAAGATAGATCATGTTCCATACCTTTGATATTGAATGTCAAAGAATTGAATTGAATTTATTTTTGAAACATAATTTTGCCAAGATTGACGTTTATTTTCCTTAAAAGTACTCCTTGCTTTAGCATTTAAAATTTTACATTTGATGAAATTATGGACCATAGGATGGCGACGGAAGCACTGTTCAGCTATCTTCCGGGCCTCCCTTCCTTGTTTGCAGTCAGCAGTAAACCATGGTTTAAGTATGTGTGGATTTGGGGATACATTCATCAGCTATTTGAAGAAGGTCTTTAGAGAAGATTTTTATCGGACCAGAAACATCAAGGAAAGCATCAGGTGTTAGTTTAGTTTCATACAAATCCCAGTTAGCTTTAGCAAAGTTCCATCGTGATGATGGAGGGACATGAAAAGGTGTCGCAGGATCTAATATGGTGGGAAAAGTATCACTCCTACAAAGGTCATCATGAACTGACAATTCAAATTCACTCGGTAAATAACAGTCCACAATAGATAAATCCAGACAGGAGTAAGTTCCAGTTTCTGGATGTAGATATGTAGAAGAACCATCATTAAATATGCATAACGCGTTTTTCAAGAAAAAATCCTCCACCACTGTACCTTTTACATTGCAGTCAGTCCTACCCCAAAGTGGGTTAAGACCATTTAAATCTCCCATGACAACACAGGGTTTAGGGAGTTGATCATATACCGCTTGAAGATCAGACTGTTGAGGGGAAGTCGACGGTGGAATATAGAAAGAACATAATGTGAAAACAACATTTAATGTCATTCGAATAGCAACAGTCTGGAGAGGGGTATTGAGAGAAACGGGACTATGGATGATGCCCTGCCTCACTAAAAGAGAAGAACCTCCAGTAGCTTTATTCCCTGGAGGAGAAAAGCTATGGTTTGGATCATAATGTCTCAGGTCAAAGTTATCTGTGCTTTGGGGGAACTTGTCTTGCAAACAAAGTGCTGATGGTTTTGTCACATACTAGAGTAAAAACCCAACCCCAGATTTAAAAGTTAATGACATTTATTCACTAAATCTATCTTATTCACAATAGACCATTTAGGTTTGCCTTCACACCTGCATTCTCACGTCTCCAAACACCCTCGTACTCTTTCCCTACACACTCATGCACGCCCGTCATACCTCACTATTCAAATATACTCACATACATTCATGATATCAACACTCACATCATACCTCACTATTCAAATAAACTCACATACATTCATATCAACACTCACATCAACTCACAATATCACAACACTACAAGTGTCCTTACAGAGATACACAACAAATCATATAATTATATTATTTACACCGAAGATGGAATAAACAATAACAATTCATTGAAAGCACAAATCAGTAAGTGTAACAGATCATTGCTCCAATCACATTCAGTGATGTTGTCACCATATGTAGGGTTTCCAACAGTTTATAAGTTTGGTGGTATATTAGGGGTCCTTCCCCTGTGTGTTAATATCCAGACACTTTATCGGCATGTCACTTTGATCCTTAATGGTTAACTTGTGCAGCCTTACTGGTGGGGCACGGCACGCTCCCCAGACACCCAGATCAGTTCACCTTTACACAGGCGGCATGTCAGGGTCGATCCCTCACGACCGTCGGGACAGTCTTACGGGGTGTGACACCTATCCCGGACAACCAGCTGAAGATATAGGAAAAAACAGCCAATCTGACACACATACACTTTCCAACTGGTTGCCAACTCACAATCTTCACATCAACCCTTATATACCCCCACCCCCACCCCCACCCTCACCCTCCACTCCTAGCTACTTGATTGACCCCAAGCCTACTACCCAGCCACATACAATATTCTCATAGTGCACACATCAGACACAAATAATAGCTCAACGCTTACATCACTGCCCTCTCTCACAAGTCCTCACTACAAACTTGTCACCCTTCAGATTTAACACTCACCATATACTGTATACATCATAATAGTGATCTTGACAGGTTTAAAATCTTGTGTTAAAACCTGAAGATCACTGAAATTGTTCCAAAGTCCTCTACAATTCCATTGTATTATATTGGAAAAGTCACTCGTGGCGGCTTAACTAGAGATGATGAGCAGTTAGATTATCCCCTATGCTGCACGGGCAGCGAGGGATTGACTTCCATAGCTGAAGGTTCAGACATTATGAACTTGCAGAGGGGATGTTAGGTAGACGGGTCGTGAATGTGTTTAAGGGACCTTGCTTCTTTTTTCCGTTGTAATTTTCGTTCTATTGCGGTTAGAATTCTGTTTGTTTTCACTTCAGTTATACAGCCTGACGCTACCACAGGGTCAACAACAGAGTCTGTGAGTGAAGCTAATGAAGTGGTGGTTTCTTCAATATCAGCTGGGTACAGTAGTTTCTGATCATTTGACACCCAACTAATAGCAGTTTGACAGCCAGTATCAGATGTGATAGGAACAGAGGAAACTGCGGCGGAATAAGATCGTGAAGCAGAGGCATTTGTTAATGCATTTGTTGCCAACGTTTTGGCCTCAGCGAACGAAATGTCATTGGTGTATTCTAATTTCAATATTTGTGTTTGGGTGACGAAAGAGGGACAAGATTTTGATGAGGACATGTGAGGACCAGTGCAATTTGCACACTTGATTTCATCTGTGCAGTCTGTGCTGTCGTGTTGTTTACTGCAACGGGAACAAACTTGGGTATTACGACAAGATTTAGCTCCAATCTCTTGTTTTCCCAGAACAACCGCATTTGAGGTTTTTGGTTTGGAGACACGGGGTTTTCTTTTCGCTAGAAAACCCGTAATGACCCGTAATTTTAATTCAAAATTTTAAACAGTTATAACGATACCTATAATTGTACTTTCTGCCAGAGTGCCTTCGTATAATGTAAATGTTTCGTTAAGTTTCTCTTGTACCACCAAGAGTGGTTTTCTTTGAGAATAAAAGAATCTGAGTTTGGTTTCTCGGAATCTCATTGTGGGCACAAACATTCTAAAATCGATTTTAGTACGGCCAAGCGCAAACACGAGAGACAGCTGGATGAACGTCATGTATCATATTCTAGTACAATGTATACAAAATCTTTAGTTATCGATTAAAGCCGTACTCATTTCAATTATATGGTGAATGTTTCATAATCGAATTTGGACCATATAATCCAGTGATCACCAGGATCAACATCAATTTATACGAGCCGGACCACCGGATCCCGTTAGTCACCACTTTTTGCAAGCATGGGTTGTATACAACCTTGTTTTGTATTAATTGTTGTATTTCCATGTTAAAGGTAGTCCATTACGAAGAATACAATATCCTCATTAAGCATCTTCATGACATGTTTACACCTGTGCGTGTCAACTAGGAATGCTTTCAAAATCAAAGTGATATTCTGTGTTAAAATAGTTCTCACATACACAATGGTCATCACACGTGGCAAGAGGCAAAAAACTTTAAATGTTCACATAAATTTAATTCTGACAATACTTTGTGTTATGTTGTTCTGAATCAGAGAATTGTTGCAAAAAAACTATCAGCCCTGAAGTGATCATCCCTCAGTAGGGCGGTTGGGTAGCATAGTGGTTCGCTCGTCACGCCGAAAACTCCAGTTCGATTCCCCACATCTGGACCTCAGTTCAGGTGTTCCCTCGTGCCTGTGAGTTCACAGTGTGATATGAACTAGTTTGTTACTTTTTTTTCTTTTTACAGACCATGAGAATTAAGCACGTTGGAGCTGTGACAGTCATCTTGTCTGCGTTCTTGCTGATTTACACCAGCATCAAGTACCATGGCCTCCCGAGGATCTCAAATATTACTGATGTGCTGGCAGTCACACCTGTACAAAAGAGTAAAAACAGTTCATTGCCGGGCCCAGTTAATAAATCCATGAAACACGAAGTATTGCTCCTGAACAGAATGAACATGACACTGAACAGTCGAGATAAAGGGCACATTGAACTAATTCTTCGAAAAAGTGCTGACAGAGCGCCTGAAATACTCCAAAAAGACCATCAAAGAAGTCGCAATGACAGTTTAAGAGGAGATAACCTTGATAAAACCTTTCCTCCAAGGAAGCCATACCAAGGCTATCTTCAGATAGTGGACATTCGAATTTTCGCATATTCTGCTATTTACGAATATGCCAAATCGTCAGTAAGGACACTTGTCCTAGTTCCCGAACCATTCACGCCCGTCTCTTTCATCTGCATATTGAAAAGGTCAAGGTCACATCTTGGTCATAAGGTGATAGGTTATTTCCAGCACATCCCTCCAAGCAGATGGGGTACATACAAGTAAGTATCAATATTTGAGACCGTATACAAGTATTAGTGGGGCATCCAAATTCAATTTTAGCATGCTTCCACAGTTTCTTAAACCAGAAACTCGTCCGGATCTTTACTGTCAAAATGAGTGAGTTTACTTCTACGCCGCACCCCACAGTATGCCATATTTATGGCAGCTGTCTGTAAATAATCGAATCTGGACTAGACATTCCAGTGCTGAACAGCAGGAGCATCGATCTGCCCAAATGGGAACTGATGACATGTGTCAACCAAGTCAGCTTGCCTGACCACCCGATCCATTTCGGCAAGCATGGGTTGCTGAAGATCAAGTCTAACCGAGATCTTCAAGGGTAAAAAGCAGTCAAGCACACCCGCATACGCTCAAACGACATTTTGAACAAACATGGTCAATTAGTGAAAATGTGTTTTGTTTGTCTCGTTTTGATTTGAATAGGTTAAGACGGACAGATTACAAAAACACATTTTGATAAAAGTATCAGTGAAGCTAAAGCAATGACTATTGCTTATCATTGCTTCACCTCAAACTTTAGGTGAGTTAGTGCTTTTAGGTTTACGCCGCTTTTAGCAATATTCCAGCAATACCACGGCGAGGGAAACAATGCATGGGCTTTACACAGTCTGAATTAGTTAGCCCTAAAACTAGACACCTAACTGACACACACCCGACCCGAAAAGGAATCAGATATCTTCAGCAAGTGCCTTCTTTATTATAAATTGTCACTTGTTTTCAGAAATCGGTGTGGATTCGTTCACTGCCCTGTACCTCTCGACACCTACCCAGCGTTCATTTCTGTCCTCACCACCAGGGTGTCGTCTCCCAAGAACGTCCTCCCTGTCAACTACCCCGGACCCCCCTACAACAACCTCACCCGTTGTTACCCCGCTGTGCATGGGCCGTTCACCGACGTCAACACACTAGTCACGGCGTTGGAGACCAACAGATACTTCGGGACAGACAAGTTCATATTCTACAATTACAGTGTACCAGACCAGATCAACAAAGTCCTGCTGCAGTATGAGAGGGAAGGCATAGTGGAGATGAGGAGTTGGAGACTTCCCTTTCCCCCCGAGGAAATCCACTACTGGGGACAAATGGCGACTATACACGACTGTGTCTTCTCCCAGCTTGGGGTGGCCAAATACGTTCTCCTTGCAGACATTGATGAAATTATTGTGCCAAAGAATAACGTTTCATTGGTAGATCTGGCTGACAGAATATTGAATACAAAGGATCCAAGTTCTCAAAAACTATACGGAGCTCTTATGTTCCAAAATGTATTTTTTTCACTCTATGAAAATGAGACAACATACAAGTTTAGTGAAAAAACGATTGCGAAGCAATTCAAAATGAACGCATTTCTGCATACGAACAGGTCACGCACAAATGGTCCACAGTTCAGGTCAAAACTTCTTGTCAAACCCGAGGCTGTAGATCTCATTCATGTTCACATAATGGAGAAGTTCCTTCCAGGATGGGCGATGTATGTAGTCAGACCAGAGATCGCTCTAATGCATCATTATCGGGAGAAATATGACCGTCAGAGCCTTGGTCCTTGGAGTCAGGATTTCACCTTCATCAAATACAGCAGCAGTTTAATACCTAAAATAAAGAAACGACTTTTAGATCTGCAAAGTAAACTGGGAATACAGATCTGACGTTTGTAATGTAAACGACAAAATCCTTCTCATGTCCGTAAGGAATTGACCATATAGACAGTTTCGACGTGCAATGCAGTCTTATGGAATTGTTCACCTGCATGAAGAAATGAGGGAAAGTGGGGTGAAAGTGAAAACGCAACATATTTATGGAAATGAGTGATCATGGCACATATTTATTTTTAATATTCTGCTGGATTTGTCAAAGTCATGGGGCATGTAGATGGGTATTCTATAATTACCTTAGTTGATTCTTCCTTCATTCATCATAGAAAATGGTTACCCCTCATCCTCCATTCCATGCAGTGTTTCAAGAATGATCATTTGTTTCAATGACCGCGAAATGTTCAATGTAGGCACTTGGTACAGAACCAGCGTTTGCTGAGTACCAAAAGGAAACCTCTGCGTCATGACTTCGAGAACTCATGTTCTGAAAATAACAACCAAAACATAGCTGTATGAGACATTGAAAGTTCTTACACTGAAGGACTGCCCCCCTGGCTCTGGTGAAGAAAGGCTCTGCTTGGAGGACAGTGATCGATGGTTTGAACAGAATATTTGCTCCTGAAATCGGTAGAGTTTCCTGGGATGATGAAACATCAGCGAAGGGACGAGGTCCAAGCACACACACGGGCATGCGCACGGTTACATACAACCAACAATCTTGAATGTTACCCACTTCATTATGCCAAAGTTGGAATGAAACGTATTTTACACGTTTGCACAGGCATCTCAACCACCGTTTCAGCCAGCAAAAGAGTGAACGTTTCGCTCATACTGCCGCACCAGCTCCTCACAGTTCTGCAGTGAGTCAGTTTAGTTTTACGCCGCACTCAGCAATATTCCAGCTATATGGCGACGGTCTGTAAATAATCGAGTCTGGACCAGACAATCCAGTGACTACCAACATGAGCATCGATCTGCGCAATTGGGAACCGATGACATGTGTCAACGAAGTCTCCTCTTACGACAAGCATAGTCGGCTTTTATGGCAAGCATGGGTTGCTGAAGACCTATTCTACCCCGGGTAGACCTTCACGGGTCACAGTTCTACAGCTTCATTGCTACATTTACGTTTGCTTCCATACTTCATGGAAATTAATTACAGATAAAATGTAAAATTGCTGAATTTATTTCTTTCCTTGCCCACACTGGAACAGCCACCATGTACAGTACACCATAGCTTTGACATTACAAACGTATTTATCACAGTAGATTTTCCTTGTAAAGATAAGTTCCTTTGACCATAACCCTAACAACGATTTGATTTTAGATATTTTGTTCTTCCAATTTTTGCTTTCAGTCTGACTTTTATCTGGACCAAGGAAAATCCCTAATATTTTGACACAGTCATTTTTGACAGTAATTGGTAAGTTAAAATTCATATTGTTTGACCGGGCTTTACTTAAACACAGCACTTGAGATTTTGTTAGATTGACTTTTGCCCTGGTGGCATCAGACAGACAGACTGTGCATCAGACACTGTTATTTACTGTGTCGAATGTATTATATACAGACTGTGCACCAGACACTGTTATTTACAGTTCCGAATGTATTATATACAGACTGTGCATCAGACACTGTTACTTACTGTGTCGAATGTATTATATAGAGACTGTGCATCAGACACTGTTATTTACAGTTCCGAATGTATTATATACAGACTGTGCATCAGACACTGTTATTTACTGTGTCGAATGTATTATATACAGACTGCACCAGACACTGTTATTTACTGTGTCGAATGTATTATATACAGACTGTGCATCAGACACTGTTATTTACTGTGTCGAATGTATTATATACAGACTGTGCATCAGACACTGTTATTTACTGTGTCGAATGTATTATATACAGACTGTGCATCAGACACTGTTATTTACTGTGTCGAATGTATTATATACAGACTGTGCATCAGACATTGTTATTTACTGTGTCGAATGTATTATATACAGACTGTGCATCAGACAACGTCACGGTTGTGTCGTCTGTATGTTGATATATTAAAGCTGAACATTGATTTGAGATTTGCACCCCATGGTGACCATTGATTTTCGCATTGCTTTCTAAGTCAGTATACAACGTTTTAATCCATGAAATGAATGTTTCACCAAAATTTAGTTTTTCCAAAACCTTGAAAATGAATGAATGTGAGACACGATCAAATGCTTTTTTCCTGATCAGTCGTGATTAGATAAGCATCTTCATTACCCTTACCTGCGATTTCAATAACGTCTCCCAAGAGAGAATGTTGTCAGAAACATCCCTACCTGGAACACAACGTGACTGTTCCGGTGAAATTAGTTTTTACATAATTGTTTTTGTTTGTTTTTTTGGGTTTTTTTTAATTTAAGAGCAAGTGAACGAGATTGAGTAACGAGACAGGTCTACATTTTTTTTATGTCTGATGACCGCCACTTTTCTTATAGAAGAGACTAATAACACTTTTTACAATTTTTACATTGATCTTGACATGTTTTTTTCGTCAAATATGCACTTGACCACTCGTCCAAATATGGGTTTAAGTATCTCCTAGAATGCAGCATGAAATTCTACTGTGATTTATTTCGCTTCATATCTTTCAAAGCTTTAGTTAGATCTTCTATAGAAACACCAGCATTAAGAATTTCTTTATCTTCATCTGGTAGAACATCAGGTATTAAATTTAGAAATGTATCATGTTTATATGGATCAGTTTCTCAGATGGAATAGAATGAATATGAGTTATACCATTTTTCGATACAATTGGATTCATGTTTACATTTGTCTAAATGTAAGAAGAAAGGTGTATTTTTAATCATATTCTAAGGTCCATTGAACCTATGAGCGTAGAATAGCCCTTTGACATTTACTTTGCTAATAAATCTGTATATCTCTTTGAAGACTTTGGATGTACATGAGATAATGGTTCAGATGTTTGGGTAACTTGTCATATTCCCTCCTTAGATTGTTGTGTAGTTTGTAGTATTCACATTTCTCTTGTTTGCTTTTTTGCAACAAACATATACTGCACGTTTTGTCAATTTATATATATTTAAGGTTATCCCACCATAACAATGTTTCCTCTTCATGAAGTGGACATAATAAACTTTCATTGATAATGCCGATCACTCTCAGTCGAAATTCCGTGTTCTGGAGCAACTGATTATTGAAAACCCATAATCCAGCACCTTTGTCTACATGAGAGAAAGCTAAAGTAAGACATGTGGTAATGTGATCGCTTCTTGTTGAATATTTTATACATGTATTTATTACATGAGGGATTAGCGATCTAGAAATCAAAACGAAATCAATGCGAGACTGTTTCATTTCTCCGTCAACATTTTGCTGACGTGTAAATTCTCCTTTATCAGGACTTTTCTATCTCCATATATCACCTAGGTATTTACAATGTATAATGTTTTGTAACTTATTGCTAATTTCTATGTTAAAGTATTTCATATTTGATGCTCGATCCATGAATACATCCGTAATCACATTATAATTCCCTGCTGCTATCACGTTTTCTCCTGATAAATGTGTAACTGATGAATGAAAGAACACAATTCTTTCAGTTGCAATATTTGGCACATAAACGTTCACACAAGAATACAGAATATCATCATTTATCATTTATTTTGCATACAAATGTCCAAATCTCTTTGAAGACTTTGGATGAACGTAAGATCATGATTCGGATGTGTATTTTATCATTTTCATTGTGTTGTCACAACTGTGAAAAATCACCTTGTTTGGAAAACGTGGAGAGAAGAGTATTGCCACTCCTTTCCTTTTTTCATTAGGGCAATTATTAAAAATATTTGTCCTTGCCACAGATGTTTGTAGTGGTTTACGAAATCGTCATCCCAGAAGGTTTCCTGGAGAAAACAAACATCAGCATGTGAATTATTCCACAGTTGTGAAAACATGGTGAACTTTAGAAACATCCCTCAAACCATTCACATTCCAAGACATGATAGCTACCATGAAAGCTACTGCGTAGGAGAGATGATACATTGTTAATCTTCATTTTCACCTCCCAGTTCATTCACACCATGTTTTGTACCCGTAGCTTTACCTCTCGCCTTGTCCTTTCTCATTTGCTTCATACCCATTCCATTCTCCTATTCTTTCCCTCTTCCTCTCTTCCGACAAACTAATTCCTCATTCACATCTTTGAATGTTCTAAGTCTGGTGTTCTGATTACCGTCAATGATCTCATCAATAACCTCTTTCTCTCCTTTTCCATCGGCACTTTCATTCACATCCTTTTCATTGTCACTTTCATTCACATCCTTTTCATTGTCACTTTCCACGTCCAGTTTCTCTTGTACAACATCATCATGCTCAGTGACAGACCCCCAAACCTGATTATTTATTTATTTTGTTACTGGTTTTAGTAGGGACCGACAAAAACCAGTCATTTTCATAATCTGCTGTCGCTCCATCAATCGGTTCCCTACATAAACTATATGGGTCCACATAAACAGTGTTATGATCTGTCTCGTCTTCTGATACAGATGTATCTCTTGTCTGTTCTGTGACTGGTTATCCATTCCTGTTCTTTTCACATTTGCTTTGTCTCAAAAATGTTTGCGCTTGTCTCAGGGTCGTTTTCGTGGACAAGTTCGTGCAGTATGTCCGTTTTCATGGCAAACAACGCACTCGACGAAAGAACATTCAGCCATAACATGATAAGTCTCAAAACACAAGTTGCATGAGTCAACTTGTCCATTATGAATGACCATGAAGGACATGTCACATGTCTCACATTTCACACTGTATGGAAGAGACTTTAATTCCGATGGGAACTTCGCTCTTATATACCTAGTTCCATCTGTTATCTTTCTCTTTGTGTCTTTTATGAAATGCCCCTTGATATCTGAGACTACCTCCACGCCGAATGCCTTCTCGTTTCATCTTGCAAGTTCAGGCAAGCACACCTCTCGGTTTCTGATACGTGGAGACATATTACTGTACGACCCGGTTGGACATGCAATTCCATCACTTCTTCATCAGTAAGAAAGCATGAAAACATAAAACAGAAAATCCAGACAGCCGATGTAAACATGTCCACCCTCAAACAGATCAAGGGAGAGAGCCTCTATCCTACTGGAAAGACATCTCGCCACATGAGTACAGTGTACAGCTTGGGTACTCTTCAGGCGCAAAAAGGAAGGAAAGATCTCACAGTTGTGAAAAAGAATGCGTCGTCGGCAGGATTCGAATCTGCGCGGGAAGATCTCAATGGATTTCTAGTCTATCGCCTTAACCACTCGGCCACGACGACCGTTGGTGTCTGACGTGGGGGGAAACATGCCTTTGGTCTATGCAAACTAACTTCTCCACACGCTCCAAAATATGTCAGGCTCAAGTAACATTCCTTAACACTTACAAACTCCAACCTCTACTCTCCCACTTGTACAAAGCAAGACAAACTGGCTCAGCTTTAAGACAATGGCTGTATTCTAACCACCCTGTATGTATTCTGGCCTACACCTGTCTGTTGCAGTATATAATCTTGTGCTCAGTGGAATACTTTGCATGCATGCACTTGAGACCAGCCACGTGCACTGTGTACGAGTTACCCGTGGAAGCCGAGCCTGTTGGCATGCCATTCTCGTGGCAGCTGATGTGTGCCACAACTGTGTACAGCTTGGCCACTCTTCAGGCACAAGAAGGAAGGAAAGATGTCACAAAACAGTTGTGAAAAAGAATGCGTCGTCGGCAGGATTCGAACCTGCGCGGGAACATCAGAAAAAATTCGAATATGTCGCCTTAACCACTCGGCCGTCATGACCGTTGCTATCAGTCGTGGGAAACTTGCATATTTGAAGCTTATCCTCGCCACGTCAAACTGACACACTGCAAAATAACTGCTGAAAGCGGTATTAAAATCTTGATAACTCAAAGACACCATATATTCTCCTGAACCCAAGTGATGTCCATTTCCGAAATTCGAGTGAAGATTAGTGAGTGAGTTTAGTTTTACGCTGAACTCAGCTATATTTCAGCTCTGTGGTGGAGGTCTGTAAGTCAGTGGCCAATGGCATGAGCATCGATCTACACAACTGGAAACGGTGATATGTGTCAACCAAGCCATCGAGTCTGATCACCCGATCCCGTTCGTCGCCTCTTATGACAAGCATGGGTTACTGTAGGCCAATATTCACACCCGGACCTTCACGGGACAAAATATCGCGTCGTGTATAGGAGCTTAAACACCGGGTGTTGAGGTCACGTTGTACCTGTCGAGCTTGCCGCATAATTTGCATTAAAAGTGTTTTTGTGGGTTGTTTTGGTCGTAAGGAACGTGTAAAGAAAGTATCGTCGTGTAAAGCACACTGAAAGTCGAGAAAATATAACACTATAACAAATGTCAACTTCAAGTACCACTTCAAGCTGAATGAGTGAGTTTAGTTTTACGCCGCTTTCAGCAACATCACGGCGGGAGACACCAGAAATAGTCTTAACACATTGTATCCATGTGGGATAGCGAACGATATAACCACTTGGCTACTCCATCGCCCCAGAAGAAGCTGAGATATCACCCTAGAAATATTCTGTGGTGGTGTGTGTCGACTTTGTTGTGGACCAGCGTTAGTCACGGACAGTCCATGGATGAGTGACCATGTTCGACAGCTTGAGTCCTGAGTGTTTCTGTTCCGCCACACAAAGAAGCATGCACGACACATGTGGTCTCACCTTTAGCAGGTGACTTTGTTCAAAATTACCTCTGTTCACCCAGCAGTAAATGGGTACCCGGGCGAATAGGCCACAGGACTGTTAACCTACTGACGCTTTGGTATTTTTATGATTGATATTGCATCAGATTGTCAATGAATAAACAGACAATTTCTCATAATTTCAAAATTTACACATATCCCTAACTATTTTTGTCCAGTATATGATCATCTTTGCCAACTTGAATGACAAAAACAACTTCATAACACTCATCACTACAGTATATCCATCGTGTACTCTCCCCATGCAAGCTTAAAAAGAGAAAAAGACCTTGGAGAATGAAGCACACAAGTTCGGGAATCAGCGAACTGCCTCCGAAATGACATCAGAGTCATAACTGCTACTGTTAATGAGTACGCAATCTCTGGTGAAAACAGTTGTCTTGGTATTAACGAATCATTGCATGTGTTTCTAATGTTTACATTTTCAGTATTAATTGTAAGTGTCCAGCAGTAATGTACTGGATATTGCCTAACAGACACATCTGCCGTGGTCGATAACTCACTAAGCGTTCACACGTGAAGTGCATCATGAACGCGTGGAAATAGTATCACAACACCGTGTATTCTTCATAGAATCAATATGTTAGGATATGATACTTATATAGGGCACATATCCACGCACCTAGTAGTAGCTCGATTGTTCGCTTGATCAACGGGTGTCTTTTCTGGCATTCTTTTCACCAACTCAGCTCCTTGGGAGACGCAGCAAGTTAGCGCACAGCCTCATCCTCAGATGGTACCTATATGCAGGTGCGTGGACTGGGACACAGTCACAGTATTTTGTCCAGTGATACTGCACGTTTACTGTACCCATACCTAAGTGCCTACACGTCTTTTTGTGTCCACCATCTGGTCACCTACCATCGGATGAGTGGGTTCTTTTAAGTAGGCGGGGTGGTGTACTGTACACTAGGTGTACTGTACACTAGGGGTTGTGACAACACTGAAAGAGTCAGCTGCTAGTAATGTTAGCTCCAGGGATTTTACACCAAGCCTCAAGTGACCATTAACTAAAGAAAACGAACGACTTACAGTTATCAAGATAGTAAGTTTATCTCAAAAACTAATTCAGTGACAAATTTAGGCGCAAAGAAGAGCAGAAATCTGTATTGTTGTCAAAGAAGCAAATATGGAAAGAAAATTGACTCATTTTGTTGTGATGATAACTATGGTTGTATGACGTTCATAAGTGTAGGTGTGTTCCTGATGTTACCTACAACCTCAAGAAATCACACCAGTATCTGCAAACGTGCACAAACATAATATCTGGGATGACCTCCACCAGTTGCAGCAACACAGCAGCCTCTGTCATTCAGTTATAGCACGCTGAAATGGACATTGACGTATTGTGTTTTATTCTTCATTGAGGGCTAGTTCCAGTGTAGATATTGCTTTTTCACAACACAAAAAGTTGGAATTTTATTCAAAAACAATACATGTTCGTGTGAAAAAGTTTGTGGATAACAGTATTATTCAGGCTGTTGGTTTTGCCTCTTTGCTCTGTCAAGGTTAATGTATATATATAATGCGAGTATTTCATGTTAGGGATCGATGTTGTGATGCTGAGGATTGTGAATGGTTGATTGTCGGTGTGATTGTGCCTCGCTGTCGTTTGAGCCTTCCATTGCGTTTTGAGATATCATTCGAAGTGGATGTACATAGTGGTTACCAGGTAAGTTTTTGTTAGTGATTTTGTAAACCCAGTTTAAATATATTTGTATACTGAACAGATATGGTTAGGTATTTTATCTAAAGTTCTAGCCTGAAAAGGTGTGTCTAACTGGTATTGAAGTTAATATCGTGCAGATTTAATGCTAATGACGGTTTTAGCAGTATACCAGCAATATCAAGGCTGGGGATCGAACACGGGTCTTCGGTGTGACGAGCGGACACTTTGACCACTGGATTAAAACAACGCCCCAACAGATTTAAACATGTACTTAAGCCACAACATGTTATATGGTTCGGGTTGTAAATTTCTTAAGTTGAAAAGTAATTTCAATTAGCATTTAAACGAATAACGCTTTTACTGAGAGTGACCGATAATAATTTGATGTTTACGTGAAAGGAGTATGTATATTTCCTTTCAAGTACATGCAAGAGATGTTGTGCTTTGTCTTATGGACAGGTGGGAATAGCTGTAAAAAATAGTAAAATGTATTCATTTTAGTCCAGAATATGCACACGGCTAAGTGTGAGTGAGTTTAGTTTTACGCCAGTACAGTGATCTACAGCATGACTAACTGGGATATGATGACATCAGTCAATGTACCTGTCCACCCGATCCCGTTACGGGCGTCATACCACAAGAATGGGTTATTGAGGTTTAGTTCTTAATCGGATCTTCATGGGGCTAATCTTTTTATCAATGTGTAAGTGAGACAAGTGAAAGTGACACTTGACGTGTCTGTATTTATTTCTTCTTAAACAGGATCAATTATTTCCTTGGTGATTAGTATTGAATAAGCAGTGATATACATGTATTGTAATACATTTAATCTAATGCTATATATGGTTAGCATCATTATCGTTGTTTTGAGTAAACTGATTCACAACACCACACCGAGTCGGCGATACATCACGATTTTGTGCTGCAGCATTTCCTTGGGTTCTTCTGCAACGAAATATGTCCCAAAAGGGTCTGAGGGATTGCCATCTGAAATTCTTTTGCTAGTGCTTTTTAACGCAAGATTCCCAAGCGACACGTGCACGATGTGACCAAGCGTTGTCATCCGTGTTCAGAGGATGGCCATCGAAACGTGGCACAACGGCCCGTATAGGATGTCAGTGATGTACTGTTGTCCATTCAAATTATGTCTGATCGTCAGCGTTGCAGTCATGTAAGAGGCATCTCCACTCCATCATTGATCATGAACAGCCACCAAACCATACTTGCTTCAACATAATCAGCTGAGCATATACACTGCTCCTACGCGTACGGTGTCAAACGCGCGCTCGGTCGTCAGTCATGAACATCGACCTTCGTTGAACCAGTGGACCCTACTCGATGATCTAGTGACGTCGAGCTTGGACGCAAGGTCGATTTGCTCTGTATTACAGATTAACGAGACTTGACTGTATTCGACTTTTTGCGATTTAGGAGCGATTTATCTGACAAACGACGAGGTAGTAGACATTCTGTTTGACGATAAGTTGATGAGAAGTCTTGTGATACTGACAGTAGCTGTAGTCTCCCTGGAAATTGTCACTTCTGACAGAGCTAATTATCCTTAACGCCATTACTGGCAAACAAGGATAAGTTGGACCAGCGCTGAGAGTAGGCGGTGCAGGGTCTACCCATCTCATTAGCGAATGGGAGAGTAGATGTGAGCTAGTGCACCTGCCGTGCATAACGGTGAAATTGATTCACACGCCTTGCTCATAAGGCTCTCATGGTGTCACACTTGATCGCAGACAACCTGGGGTTCCATTTTTCACAGTGGCAAGCGCCAGAGGGCGGCACTCCTACATGCTGATACGA
This sequence comes from Haliotis asinina, assembly GCF_037392515.1. Lineage (NCBI taxonomy): Eukaryota > Metazoa > Mollusca > Gastropoda > Lepetellida > Haliotidae > Haliotis > Haliotis asinina. Next base: position 9,264,546 of record NC_090295.1, on the reverse strand, counting down.
GTCAATTGTAAGGTCGTTGCTCAATTGAACCCGTGTTCGCCAGCAGTACAAAAAAATTTATATTATACATACATACATAAACATACATACATAAACATACATAAACATACATACATACATACATACATACATACATACATACATACATACATACATACATACATACATACATACATACATACATACATACATACATACATACATACATACATACCCCGTACATGCATTACATAATGCAACATATATATCCTGTACATTCATTACACTATGCATCCCATATGCCTGTGTATGCACAAAACGATGTATCACTTATACCTTTACAGGCACCAGACGATGCATCACTTGGCGTTATGCGTTGTGCAAGTACAAAGTACATATGATATATGCTGTTATGCATGCACAGGGTCTATATGTCGTATTGTGCATTGTATTTACAGTCTATATATGTTGGGTTTTTTATATCATGTACATAATGAAAGTTATTCGTTTCCAAAAAAGATAATATGAAAAATGCTATATCGATATACTTTCTAAGTGACTGAACATTTTATGGAGACTTTGTTCCATGACTCATACTCTTACTGCATTATGTGCTCGCCTTTGATCGTAACATATGCATGTCTAAAACCCGTGTATCACGAAAGGTCCAAACAATCATGCAAACATGCAAACTATGATATGAACAGGAAAAGCAATATATGGTTCAAATCGGAGCTTGGGCCAAGCAGTAACCTAGTGGATAGTGTTTTTGCTCGTTACGCCGTAGACCCGGTTCGATTCCCCACAGGGGTACAATGTGCGAAGCCTGTTCCCATGAAATCACTCACTGAAATCAGAGGTATCTATGTGTAGATTTCGAGGACTTCTTGTGATTTCTTAAATACGCTTGTGCATCGTGATTGTTGTCAATTTGAATTTATTTAAGAAAGTATCGATGATATTTCCGGATGCCAGACATGATTATAGAGATCAGTGTGGCGTTATATATAAGGTTATATATAATCATATATTGCTTACATATGATTCTCCTGTAATGTGCACATTAAATAAATGTATGTAATACGATTGTATGCAGAACATACATTGTCTTACAGATTTTGAAAAATATTTACAATCAAACTTTCCAGATGGAAATATGAAATCTTGTGGTACAGAACATACATTCGTTGGAACCTAGCCACTGTCATTTTAATTATTTTAAACATTCTGACTTTTGTCAGAGGGTGTTCAGCGTCGTCATATTCCTGGGATATCACTAAAAGCGGCGTAAAACGATATATATGTATATACTACCGACAAAAAAATAAGGGAACTGATGAAATGATAGTGAATGTGAAATTGCTCTGAATGTCCAATAAATCAAATCTGGGCATGAAGTGCAATATCTGGTATGTCTACCATGTTGGGCAACTAATTCACAACACCTTGATGGCATTCTCTTGAATAATGTCCGGATGGTTGCCCGTTATACTGCCCGCCATTGGGGACCGGTCTGGGCACTAAGAGAGCCAATTCATTGTCTGTATGCCCTCTCGTCGGAGATAAGCTGTGGCAATTTGGGCCCGGCATCATCATCTTTGAATTGAACATTCCTGCTGATTATTCCAGCCAGTGGAACCACGACAGGGCGCAAAATTTCGTCAACGTATCGCTGACCAGGCAAGAATCCATTAACGATGACCAGATCTAAACACCTGTCATGTGTACGCGCATCCCACACCATATCGATCATGGACAATAATTGCCGCTCTGGCATATTGCTCACCGCTGCGGCGCCAGCAACGTTTTCTGCCATCTGTGAATCTGAGGCAAAACCTTGACTCATTTGAGAACATGGTGTGACGTCAATGGAGCAAAGACCGTCCCTGATGCTGTCTAGTCCATACCAACCTTTGGCGTCTATGGTGGCCTGTAAGGGTAACCGTAAGATCCCAAACCTGGCAATCTCCGGGTGATGTAATTTGTTATGTGTCATAATCCACTGCCTGAAATGGGACTTACGGAAATCGCACTGCTAGAATTGGAGCAACTACCATCATTAATTACTACTAACTGGTCTGTGTGAAAATGACATTGGGTTAATTAATCCATTGTTACCTAATTGACACCATTGCTCTTGTGACGTCAATAACTGATCTTCCCGTTTGCAACATGCCAACGGCACGTTCACGTTGCACATTTGACAATCGTGGTATTTAAAGTATCGCTACAACTGTGGTTTAACAGCGGGTTTTTTCAATTCTTGAGGAAAGTGTAAACACGTGGAAATGAAGAAAACTTCGATGCGAAGATCACGTGATCGACTGCACGTGTAAAACCTGGTTTGCCACTAACGTCATTTGCACGACGAATGGATGGTTTTTGAGTGGGTTTTGCTAACGTTTTTCTAGAGTCGAAAGATAGGGATCCCATTTCGGATACATAGATGTATCATCAGAGAAAAAATATTCATTATTTTTTAAAATTACATTTTGTGAAGTTTCTTTCTTGACACAGCATATCTAATAAATTCATATGACTTGCAATCCATGTTCCTTTTACTTGCTTGTGTAAGGTATCCAATTAGTAACTTATTACATATCGGTTAAGAGGTGTGAACAGCATACTGCCAGAAATAGGACAACTCGCTGGACTAGTTAAGAGCTGTGATAATCTCAGTGCCAGAAGTGGGACTAAATCAGGGTAACACCCTTGAAAGGATACTTTGCTTTCAGACGGGTTTGATACAGCCGGTTTCTAACGGTTCAGTGTAAAATTAGTCGCCCAGTGAGTGTACGGAATTCCCTGTTGATGGCAGATGCTGATTTGAACCTACTGGTAATCAAACGATCTTGTCGTGGTGACGTCTACTGCGCCCAGGTCTCATTGCAACCCTACCCGTTTGACGGTGCTTGTCCCACGGACGTGAAATTACACTTTTTAATTAACCCAACATTCGCACAACTTGACACAATGATGCTCTATACTAGTACCTAATGAGCAAGGCAAGCGGAAATCTGAGACTGACTTTGTTTACATTTCAAACAAGAGGCCCTGTCCTTGTGTGGCATCTGATATATTTCGTTTCTGATTTCACTGAGACACTTGGTACTGGTGACAAAGGCCATTTGTCTTTTTATTTTGAACTGTACGAGGAATTCAGGGATTCATGTAATGAAGATGGTATTGAATTACACAACTGATTTTATGGGCCAAGAATGATCGACACACGTGTGACGTGATTTCATAAACACACTGAAATATGGCTGAAAATTCACTTTGACGTAAACTGTAATTGGGTAATTTCCAAAACATTCTCAACAATTCTAATTAAGGTTCACCGACGTTTGAACATCATCAACAACGACAACACCAACAGCAAAAATACCGTTGATCGTAATAATAGTTTGGTTTTCTTTTAACTTCAGTTATCCCATTGAAATTTCACATTTGAATTAATATATATTACTCACAACGCGGTGAATGGTGATTTCGTAATGTGCCAAAACTGGTCAGATTTGCCATGCATGTACTTTTCAATATATTCGCTTTACAATGAGCAGCTGATCGCAGAAGACGAATTTAAAACAGAATTCACAACTGCCAATTGCATTTATCTTCTTCATGTGTTTGGCCTCGATATCAAAGCGAAGGTGGAAGAGGTGGGACATATATCGTACGTAGAGGAATTTAGGAACAACTCTGATTGGTTAAAAAAATAAATCATAAACAACAATGAGCACTATAAGCGTCTAATTGGTCTGTCACTGCTGCACAGAAGCAGACCTTTGATACCACGTCCATACGCTATCTACGGTAAGAAGACAGATTGGAGGAAATTTAAATACACCTGAAAGTGTATGATGGAGCCAAATTCATTTTCTTTAACTCGCTTGGATCTATAAATGTGTCATTTTCATGGTTGATCATGAACAAAGCAGTCTTTCTGATTGACTTATTTTGAAGTGAGTGAGTTAACAAACCCGACACAAAATGTGATCCACCAAACAAAAATTGGACATTACATAAATGGGGTCACTTTATCTCCAGAAAGCAGGAAGTTGCATCTGAGAGCATCCAATTTTCCAAACTAGCCCAGCAAAAGGTGGATTAAAACACTAGCCTGCACATCGAGTCATAAGAACCAGACCTATACCTGCACCATGTGAAATGTGTCTTAAGTTCTAACAAAGCCATCCGTCTATCAATCGGGCACCAATAACGTCATTTCCAAGGGATATAAGCCATATTTATTGTGGACACAGAACTCTCTGTTCATCTAGAAATATAAATTGATACAACGCAAACAATAAATTACTTACTTCTGATACAGCAACGGGTTTGGCTATGAAAATCTTTTTATGATGAAAAAGTGCAAGACAAAAAGGTTTATATTCGTGTAAACGTGCTCTTAAGTGCAGTCACCCTAAGAAGTATACACACGCGCACGTACACACACAAACACACACACACACACACTCACACACACACACACACTACATCACATGATGGATGGACACTTTTATGTTTGTTTCTGATTTGAATTTTATATAGCCCCACACCTATATCGTTGACCATTGTCATTCATTGAATTAAAATGTATTTTTACTTGTAGTGATATGGACTAAAGGGTTTCAACACTTATCAAAGTCATGTCGACTGAACCTCCTAACAACTGACAAGGGGTTTCAGCACTGATCTACTGAATATTCAGAACTTCCCTAAAACTCTCTTTTCGTGGTCATGTTTGCTGGATTCATCTGCAAAATCTTTCATTTTTGTCATAATCTTGCACAGTGGTGTCCGCTAAATCTGTAAACAACAGATGAGTGAGTGAGTTTAGTTTTACGCCGCTCTTTCCAATATTCCAGCAATATCACGGCGAGGGACACCAGAAATGAACTTCATGTGTGGAATCGAACCCAGGTCTTTGGCGGAAACTTTAACCATTAGGCTACCCCCACCGCCCTCAACGTTAATCTTCATCACAGTCATCTCCCAAAGCCTTTTTTGAGCACTTACCATAGAAGACCTTTATCAGTGGACAAATGAACCCGTATTGCCCGAGTACGAAGAGACAATTAACACCACATGATGTTTGAGTAACAACCACGCTATAGAGAACTCTTCCTGCCAGTCAACCAACTTACATTAGTTTTACACACAGAGGACCAAACCATCGCACTGGACCTGTAAGTAGGGACCCACCTTCTCATATTCGTGCTGGCTTGGGATGATTCTTTTAAATGCAAAAATGTCAGACAAGACTCTGGCTCGCTGACTTGGTTGACTCATATGATCAATTCCCAAATGCGCAGATCAAGATTCGTGTTGTTGATCACTGGATTGTCTGGTCCAGACTCGATTATTTACAGACCGCCGCCATTTAGCTGGAATATTGTTGACTGCGGCGTAAAAGTAAACTCACTCATTCGCTCGAAATTAACTGGCGAGTCCCTTATGATGAAGAATACAGGTTTGTTTTGTCAACCGGAGTATTCATATACATTCTTCGGAGGTCAGAGGTAAGGCTGTGTGCGACTCGCATAGAATTTAGTACCCACATGAATCATTTTCTGTCGACATGCGACGGATCTTTCAGCGCTTACACATCAATCATACTCATGTCCGCGTCCTGGTGCGAGGAAAGCAACTTCAGGCGACATCTTATATTTGTTTTCATGATAATGTTATAATGCCGCTTACGGTTGAAAAGGTACGACTCTGTTGTCTAAACTTCAAAAGCGGAAGAACAGCAATATATAGATAGTCACGATGCATAGGCGCTGCTCCGATTAGGCTATAGATTGTGGTAGGTTTTCCTATTGCTGTTATACGCCGCCGGTTTGACCTGTGATGGGAAGAAAGTGTGTTACGTGAGGCATTCAAACAGCTAATCCACGAGGAAGCCACGTGTCTGTTATGCGGGATTACATTACATCATTTGACATGGTATGTACAAGCAGTTCTTGTTTATATGATATATGTCCTCATTACTGAGACTACTTTTTAGGTGTGTCATCTAAGGCTAAGCCTGTAGACAGAGTGATGGGTATAAAATATGGTTTGTAGATAAATATTTCTTGTTTAATGCACAGAGCAACGTTTCGGAGTTGTGTCTCACACTTTTTTCAAGCTGAATACAACCGAAGATGATGATGATGATGATGATGATGATGATGATGATGATGGAAAGTATATGTAACTCTGCATATCAGTTTCAATTAATGGGTTCTGTTCCCAGGTTACACTACACCACGACCCGTGAAGGTCCAGCGTAGAGTAGATCTTTAGCAACCCATGCTTGCCATAAATGGCTACTATGCTTGTCGAAAGAGGTGACTAACGGGATCGGGTGGACAGGGTCGCTGACCTTGCTGACAGATGTTATCGGTTCCCATTTGCGCAGATGGAGCCTCATGCTGTTAATCACTGGGTTGTCTGGTCCAGACTCGATTTTGACAGACCTCTGCCATATAGCTGGAATATTGCTGAGTGCGGCGTAAACCTAAACGCATTCACTACATTACACCCCAGTAACTGTGGTGTGTCAGTTAGGTAATATAGTGACTATGAGGGCAGATAAAACAGTATATTCCAGGGTGTACTATCTTGACTGTTAAAAAGGTATATAACTGTGTCATTTACTGAGCTTTGTCACTTAGTCAACAGGATGCACCATTATAAAAGTGAAAAGGTGAATTACTATGCCAGTGAAAAGGACCGTGTATTGTTTTGTCAGTTTGTCCTTTCGTGTTGACTGATTTCCGTCCTATTGCGCAACTTAGCGCAATAGCCAGTCCATAATTTTGAGACTAACTCATTCAGCTGGATATATAGATATTAACTGGTATTATTTCAGACATCTAATTATTTGTATATTGCAACACTACGCTTCTTCTAATCCTTGCCAATACGCCGTGTAACGTGCTCTGACAGAGGGAAACTGGAAATCGTGAAAATCTCAAAAAGACGCTCGACCGCTAGAAACGTCTGGCGGTCGTCTACGGTCTTCTTAATATCTCAGTCACATTGAACGTTACAAGAAAACACTTATTTAGAGAAAAAAACACATAACAGGTGTAACCAGTGAGCCAGATGAATTGTAAATCATTGCACGATCTATTTTAACAGGGTCAGTCTGTGACGTCTTCGTTAACGAAATGCTGCCAATATTGTAATACGATTTCATTAAATTTAAAATTCAAATTCATTTGCAAATACTATTTTCTTATGAAATAACGCTTTTTAATTCAGTGTGACAATAGTTGTTTGTAGTGTCTCTTGTCACTTTGATACGAGAAAAAGCTGATAGGCTGGAAGAGTGGCCATTGCTTGAATTGGTTAATGGGGCTCATGTTCGGCCAGTAACTAATGAATATTTTGGAACTTTAAGGAAAACATGGACAATATTATGGAAGGAAAAGTTATATACTGTGTAAATTACTGGGTGTGTCATTTAATCACGTGTTTATTTCAAAACTTTCACCACAGTGCAATGTATATTTTGTGGAGAAACTGGAAAAGAATATACTTTATGCGTTCCCTTATTCGTTTCCACAAGTATATTAAAACACCACATTCACTGACAGTAATGCACCATATTATATGGCATAGGTATTTGAATAAAGTGTTTTATTAGTTTTCGAGTGAGACTGCATTTAATTGGTCCGCTTTTGACTGTAAGTGACACACTTTATTACTTGACCTTTATAACTGACGGGGTTAAACACAAGTTCAAACTGACACGATAAAGAAACTCTTGTACTCCTATGTGTTTTTATTCGTTTTATTCGTATATGTCAGCGGTGTGTAGGAGTGATTAAGTTGTCCGCTCGTCACGCCAGCGTATGAAACTTACCACCCGAAACATGCTGAAAAGCAAAAGAACCGCAAATCCGAGTTTCTCTCAAGTGTTTAAATAGAAGACATAAATATGAACGCTTGCTTTTACGAAATTTCATTTTTTCCTAAAATTTCATTTCTCTTTCTGTTCAGCATATATTACATGCTACTGCACATAGGGACATGTTTAAATCTGTGGGAGCGGTCGGGTAGCCTCACGATTCAAGCATCCGCTTGTCAACACGAAGTCCCGGGTGCGATTCCCAACATGGGTACAAGGTGTTAAGCCCATTTCTGTTGTCCCCTTCCCTGATATTGCTGGGATATTGCTAAAGCGGCGTAAAACTAAACTCACTCACTCACTATTAATATGTGTGTTAATGAGGTCTGTCTGAACTGCTTTCGGGCGCCAGTTAAAGGTCACATATATTCTAATAGGGTACAAACGCAAAATCACTTGCTGAAATTTCAACCAATCAGAGCGGTGCATCTCCGTGACGTAATAGTGGGTATAGAAATGAGGGTCTGTGGAGTATTCATCTACATTTCAGGGGTTGAACTATTTCCTTTACAGGTTTGTACAAACCTGAAATCGCGAAAACTGTTGAGAAAAATTAAAGCTATATGTTCTCACAATCTATACTATCATTTAGTTTTGTCTCCTGCTTTGCCTAGTTTTCGAGTTACAACCCTTGTTGTCATAGACGATTCTGTCAAAATCACTTGGTGTCGCTAGATTGTAATCCGTGTTTTGTCATCATTCACTTGATGCTCAGTTAATGAATTTATAACAGGTATAATTAGTGATCACGCCACTTAGATTACCCGAGAAAGGCCCCCATGTGGCATTTCTTTTGTCTGGATCGATCAAAGGATTAACCGGTAACACGCTGATTGATTAATTCTTTTTATGGCGATTTAAATGGGGGATTTGTCAAAAGGTAGTGTTTATGTATGTACATTTACTAATCTATACTGAATACACTCTGTCGTGTCTGTGTCTATGTAAAACAACGCCCTTCTTCCAAAGGATTAACCGCCAATACATTGATTGATTTGCTCATTATTGGCTAACTAAATAACTTTTTAAAAAGAATGACGCACATTATGCAATTAGTTGCCATGTGTGCTTTCTTGTGTAACCAATGATACTATACAGCAATGTGAAAAACCTGAAACGATACATCACGTTTTCGTAGACTGTCAAAAGACACATCACTTGGGAAATCTGCAGATGAATTATATATCACTTGTTTTTGTGGATATTGATGGATACATTCCTCGAAGAAGGTAATAGCGAGACACGAAGAAGGTAATATTGTCACTTCGACCACAACCTCGTTTCCGAGGAAGAAAGCGTTATATCCACGCAAACTCCTTTTGGTCAGCCATGTGTAGTAAGCAGTCTTGACTTTATAAACTTGAATTCCATTTTCTATCCTGGAAGCGTGGTAGGGGGCGAACCATCCGATTCTGTATATACCACAGGCTTCCACAAAGCTCACTCACACACTAACAACTAATTTAAGAACGAACTGCGGAGTCTGTGCATAGTGACACCATCACCCGACCCAAAGGAACAGTTGACGGCAACACAACAATTTGGCATGTCTTTGGTGACGTCGAGAAATCAGCAAAATGACGAGCTTCCTACACATTTTCTATACATTTAACTGAAAATCGTTCCTTCTATGACGTCACTGTAGGGCTCTGGCGACAGAGTTACGTAACCTGTCTGCGGTTTCGTTTGCGGGCGAGAGAGAAGCAGACGGCTTTTTAGCAACTTTTAAGCGTTTGGTATTAATTAACCACAAGTATTTTTAAAAGAAAATGGTGTTTCGTTTATGACTAACCAAAAGTCTTTCATATGCAGTGATAAAAGAGTAACAAAACAATTGAGTTTAGCGGTCCTTTAACCCTAATACATTTACCTTCGAATATGGCACACAGAGGAAGATGTAGGGGAGATGTCAGGGGAGATATAAGATTTACACTTGCTTGAACCTTTGGATGAGGCTAAATTTATGTCAAGGGCTGAATGACCGCTCGACTGTGACTCCCAGCTGCTCACACCACGTTCATGCACTAGCACACAAGTATGCAGTCCTTGCATTAGTGAGTAAACGTTGTCGCAATATTAGAGAAACATCACGGCAGAAATTGGCGTCACACATTGCACTCATCTGGAGAATCGAACCCAGGTCTTCGACGTGACTGTCCCCATGGTCCTTTTTAGTTTAAAAGAGGCATGTTTTCCCTTTTGCCAGTGACATTACAGAGTTACTTTAATGAGGAGTATTACTTTGTCAGGTATACTGTATACGATTAGATAACTTGTTACAAGGTGTATCATTATTTCAGTTTCTTAGGTACACAATACACAGGATATTCACTCCCTCATTTACGCGGGTGCGTGGCAGCGTCAGCTCAAGAGTGAGTGAGTCAGTTAGACCAGTTTTTCACTCAGCAATATTCCAGCTATATGGCTTAATTCACCTTTTTCACTTATATAACAGACAGGATAGTACTCCCTAGAATATACTGTTTTATCTGGCATCATAGTCACTATATTAACTGACACACCACAGTTACTGGGGTGTAATGTAGTGAAGCAGTTTACAATGTTCCAGCTATATGGCAGAGGTCTGTAAATAATCGAGTCTGGACCAGACAATCCAGTGATCAACGGCATGAGGCTCGATCTGCACAACTGGGACATGTGTCATCCAAGTCAGCGAGCCTGACCACTCCATCCCGTTAGTCGCCTGTTATGAGAAGCATATTCTCTTTTTATGGCAAGCATGTGTTGCTGAAGGCCCATTCTACGCCAGATCTTCACGGGTACGTCGGCTGAAGACATGTATAAATACGTCCTTCATATTTCAAATATTTGAGAAACCTGTGAACAGATTATAGCTGTTGCTGTCTGTGGTATGTAGAGTATAAGGACATGTATCGCCATTACAATATAGGGGCATGCATGTACCATCACAATTTATGCACATCACAACGTGAGGACATGTACCACCAGCACAATCAATGTAAAGACATGTATCAGCAACACAATATAAACACATATATCACCAGCACAATATGAGCACATGTGCCACAGCACAATGTAAGCACATGTGCCACTAGCACAATATAAGGACATGTGCCACCAGCACAATCAATATAAGCACATATATCACCATCACAATGTAAGGACATGTACCACCATCACAGTGCAAGAACATTTACCACCAGCACAATTTCTGCACATCAGAACATAAAGACATGTACCACCAGCACAGTGAAAAAAACATGTACCAACAGCACAACATAAGAACATCTACCACCAGCACAACGTAAGGGCATGTACCACCAGCACAGTGTAGGGACATGAACCACCGGCATGGTGTAAGGGCTTTTACCACCATCATACTTTAGGGACACGCATCACCATCATAGTGTAGAGATATATACCACCAGCGCAACATAAAAACATGTGCCACCAGCACGACGTAAGGACATGTACCACCAGCATAACGTAAGGACATGTACCACCAGCACAATGTAAGGACATGTACCACCAGTACAACATAAGAACATGTGCCACAAGAACGACGTAAGGACATGTACCACCAGCACAATGGAAGGACATGTACCACCAGTACAACATAAGAACATGTGCTACCAGCACGACGTAAGGACATGTACCACCAGCACAACATAAGGACATGAATCAATAGCACAACGTAAGGACATGTAGCACCAGCCCAATGAAAGGACATGAATCAATAGCATAACCTAAGGACATGTACCACCAGCACGCTGTAAGGACATGTACCACCAGCACAACGTAAGGACATGTGCCACCAGCACAGCAAAAAAAACATGTACCAACAGCACAATGTAAGGACATGTACCACCAGCATAGCGTAAGGACATGTACCACCAGCACAATGTAAGTACATGTACCACCAGTACAACATAAGGACATGCACCACCAGCACGACGTAAGGACATGTACCACCAACATAACGTACGGACATGTACCACCAGCACAACGTAAGGACATGTACCACCAGCACAATGTAAGGACATGTACCACCAGTACAACATAAGGACATGTACCACCAGCACAACATAAGGACATGTACCACCAGCACAACGCAAGGACATGTACCACCAGCACAATGTAAGGACATGTACCACCAGAACGACGTAAGGACATGTGCCACCAGCACAACATAAGGACATGTACCACCAGCACAACATAAGAACATGTACCACCAGCACGACGTAAGGACATGTACCACCAGCACAACATAAGAACATGTGCCACCAGCACGACGTAAGGACATGTACCACTAGCACAACATAAGAACATCTACCACCAGAACAACATAAGAACATGTGCCACCAGCACGACGTAAGGACATGTGCCACCAGCACAATGTAAGGACATGAATCAATAGCACAACGTAAGAACATGTAGCGCCAGCCCAATGAAAGGACATGTACCACCAGCACGCCGTAAGGACATGTACCACCAGCACAACGTAAGGACATGTAGCACCAGCACAACGTAAGGACATGTACCACCAGCACAATGTAAGGACATGTGCCACCAGCATAACGTAAGGACATGTACCACCAGCACAACGTAAGGCCATGTGCCACCAGCACGACGGAAGGACATGTACCACTAGTACAACATAAGAACATCTACCACCAGAACAACATAAGAACGTGTGCCACCAGCACGACGTAAGGACATGTGCCACCAGCACAATGTAAGGACATGAATCAATAGCACAACGTAAGGACTTGTACCACCACCACAACATAAGGACATGAATCAATAGCACAACGTAAGGACATGTACCACCAGCCCAATGTAAGGACATGAATCAAAAGCATAACGTAAGGACATGTACCACCAGCACAATGTAAGGACATGAATCAATAGCACAACGTAAGGACATGTAGCACCAGTACAACATAAGAACATGTGCCACCAGTACGACGTAAGGACATGTACCACCAGCACAATGGAAGGACATGTACCACCAGTACAACATAAGAACATGTACCACCAGCACAATGTAAGGACATGTACCACCAGCACAACATAAGAACATGTACCACCAGCACAACATAAGGACATGAATCAATAGCACAACGTAAGGACATGTACCACCAGCCCAATGAAAGGACATGAATCAAAAGCATAACGTAAGGACATGTACCACCAGCACAACATAAGAACATGTGCCACCAGCACGACGTAAGGACATGTACCACCAGCACAATGTAAGGACATGAATCAATAGCATAACGTAAGGACATGTACCACCAGCACGACGTAAGGACATGTACCACCAACACAACGCAAGGACATGTGCCACAGCACAACGTAAGGACATGTACCACCAGCACAATGGAAGGACATGAATCAATAGCATAACGTAAGGACATGTACCACCAGCACAACGTAAGGACATGTGCCACCAGCACAACGTAAGGACATGTGCCACCAGCACAATGTAAGGACATGAATCAATAGCATAACGTAAGGACATGTACCACCAGCACAACGTAAGGACATGTACCACCAGCACAATGTAAGGACATGTAGCACCAGTACAACATAAGAACATGTGCCACCAGCACGACGTAAGGACATGTACCACCAGCACAACATAAGAACATGTACCACCAGCACGACGTAAGGACATGTGCCACCAGCACAACATAAGAACATATGCAACCAGCACGACGTAAGGACATGTGCCACTAGCACAGCATAAGAACATCTACCACCAGCACAACATAAGAACATGTGCCACCAGCACGACGTAAGGACATGTGCCACCAGCACAATGTAAGGACATGAATCAATAGCACAACGTAAGAACATGTACCACCACCACAACATAAGGACATGAATCAATAGCACAACGTAAGGACATGTGCCACGAGCACAACGTAAGGACATGTACCACCAGCACAATGCAAGGACATGAATCAATAGCATAACGTAAGGACATGTACCACCAGTACAACGTAAGGACATGTACCACCAGCACGACGTAAGGACATGTACCACCAGCACAACGTAAGGACATGTGCCACCAGCACAATGTAAGGACACGAATCAATAGCATAACGTAAGGACATGTACCACCAGCACGACGTAAGGACATGTACCACCAGCACAACGTAAGGACATGTGCCACCAGCACAATGTAAGGACACGAATCAATAGCATAACGTAAGGACATGTACCACCAGCACGACGTAAGGACATGTACCACCAGCACAACGTAAGGACATGTGCCACCAGCACAACGTAAGGACATGTACCACCAGCACAATGCAAGGACATGAATCAATAGCATAACGTAAGGACATGTACCACCAGCACGACGTATGGACATGTAGCACCAGCACAACATAAGAACATGTGCCGCCAGCACGACGTAAGGACATGTACCACTAGTGCAACATAAGAACATCTACCACTAGCACAACATAAGAACATGTGCCACCAGCACGACGTAAGGACATGTGCACCAGCACAACATAAGAACATGTGCCACCAGCACAACATAAGAACATGTGCCACCAGCACGACGTAAGGACATGTACCACTAGTACAACATAAGAACATCTACCACTAACACAACATAAGAACATGTGCCACCAGCACGACGTAAGGACATGTGCCACCAGCACAATGTAAGGACATGAATCAATAGCACAACGTAAGGACATGTACTACCATTATAGGGTAGGGATATGTACCACCAGCACGATGTAAGGACTTTTACCAAGATCATAATTTAGGGACATGCACAACCTTCATAGTGCAAAGATATATACCACCATCACAACTTAAGGACATATACCACCATTATAGTTTAGGGACATGCACCACCATTACAGTGTAGGGACATGAGTCGCCAGCATAATGTAAGAACATGACCCACCATTACAATGTAGGGGCATAACCCACCAGCATAATGTAGGGATATGTACAACAATTAATCAAAAGGTAAAGACGGGTCCTTGCTATTCTTAGATCGTCATTATGTTTTCTGTGATCAACATGTCACAGACATAAACTCTCAATCAGGCTGTTAAACAACACAAGACCAAAAGCCGGATAGTACACCACTGCAATAGGCATAGGAAATTCATGTTGTGGCCGGATTTACATATGTTTGGAGATATTTTCCAACTTCGGCCATGTATTTCATGCCTATACCTTTGAAACATATGCCCATCGTACAATTTCGCATGCACAAGCATATCGTGCATGAATGCCTGACCGGATAGTCTGGTATTTCTAACCATGAATTGCAAAACAGATACCCAGTAAATACATGCTCGTACAACATTTCAAATTCATTGCTTTGGGTGCTGGAATTTCCGATTTCGTTTAATTGGGTTGGAAATATGTAAATTTACTTAGGTGGAGATATACGTGTAAATTTTCACTTTTGCCAATCTTTACACACCTTACACAATTTTGTATCGTAGCGGATTTCTAGGGTATGTATCTGAACGGTATATACAATTATGTTCCTGTACTTAAGCAAGATGGTCATGCGTTTCCATCGTGAATTACCTGGTTCGTGTATTCACACATTTTAGTACGTTTGAAATCAACGTTCACGTCACCACATTATCCTTATTACAAAAAGAGTCTGACAAAGAAACAGTTGCTCTACCAGATGTCTGTCATGTTGGCAACTCTTGTAATGTGCTTGTTACGAGGGATGTAAAGATTCAGTAGTAAACAAAGGTTGATGAGGTGAACCATTCTCATCGCAAATGTCCCAGACTACCCCAATAGCTATATACAATAGCACACAAAATTAGGCGCCTAGCCCTCCTAGCTCGCTCAGCAACCGCTGCTGACTTTGTGTGCTGGCGATTAGGTGCTTGACTCTGACGGTGTTCGAATCCCGGATGGGACTCAACCAAAAAAGTAATAGAATTTGTACTTAACTAATAAAGGGTAATCCCAAATAATACACATGTTACATCTGACCACTTTCTAAATGGCATTGCGTAATCCTGTATGTGTGTGTGCGTTTGTGGGTGCGCGCGCGCGCGTGTATGTATTTTATCTGTATATTACGGTATGGTCAGACAAGCTAAGGAACCCGATGTAACAGTTATACTGCAGAACCATTGAATTGCATATTAAGTTAGTGTAAGTCTTGTAACACCCTAAATTCTAATGAACAGTTATTTACGCGTGTGTTAAATATGTGACAAACCTAACCTTGATCATGTGAGATTTCGAAGGTGAAATGCATATCCTTCATTCACAACATTCACGTGTATTGATTACACATGCTAGGTAACACGTGAAAACTATGGCCAGATTAGCACACCCGTGAAACCCATGTAAATACAGAGTTGAGTGTTCAAATATTTTAACCCTCCTTTAAACGTGTGTAAATCTGACAGCCAGATGATACGTAGATTTCAAACGTTGTTCATATGGCTCCGGATGAAACGTATTTCCTAACGTTTGTAAATTTGGGTAATGCAATTATTTTGTGTGATGAAAGACAGTTGATCGTGCCTCAACGCCAACGAGCAGAATCAGTCAATTTCCCGAGCAACACAGACAACTCTT
Organism: Haliotis asinina; assembly: GCF_037392515.1. Classification (NCBI taxonomy): domain Eukaryota; kingdom Metazoa; phylum Mollusca; class Gastropoda; order Lepetellida; family Haliotidae; genus Haliotis; species Haliotis asinina. Next base: position 9,248,081 of record NC_090295.1, on the reverse strand, counting down.
TCATCACGACTGTCACAAATTCTTTGTCAAGTCCTCTCACCTTTGTCAATGTCTCACCCAATGAAGCTTATTTCCTCTTATTTTTTCTCTGCGCTTGTTTGATTCCCGGCGTTTTTTTGCGCTTACTGGGTGCAATATCTATGAGCCGCTTTACCCCAACACTAATTAGACACCCGACTCTTAGAGCAAAGACGGTAACGTTTTAAACATTCATGCAGGAATATGGGGTTTGCTATGTTTGAGAGGGGTGGTGAAGTGAAGTGGGTAGTATGTGTCCCCATTTTGGGCTCATTCCACACTCGGACTGTGTAGTGGAACGAGTGTTCCAAATGTCATCGGTTCCTTTCGTAATGGACCCGAAGGTTATAATTCACAAAACACCATGTTTACCTTCAAATTTCGGGATTGTCCGTGATTCGTTCGACCCTTTCTGTTCATTTTCGTAAAGTTTCGGGCAAGACAAGAATCCGCTAAATGATACAGGTGGACTTTCAATCGTTCGGCCACCTGCCGGTGCAACCATCCGAAGGTCCGCGTCCGACGGATTCTGACAGAACTAGTTGCATTATTCCCTAAATTCGACACCATTCATTCAAAATAGAATAAACCGACAAAATCTTATAATTCATTTTCCACCAGTCGGATGACCCGAGTAAGACTGTGTGGATCTGCTCAGATCACTTGAATGTCGGCCATCTGTGGCCGACCAGAGAGTATGATTGCCGATGATTTAGGAGAAAATGCCTGAGTACAGGATGTAGATATTGCAATAAGTTTTAGACACGTGGTATGCTGTCACCGATCGAATCTAGCACTACACAGGTGCTGTCAACGTGGCGGCAATTAATAAACGAATTTAAAAAGAGTTTACGCTGTTTTGCGTGATCCATGATTTTGGCATGAAATTGCGAAGGTAGCTGTTATGTTGTGGCGTATGAATTTTGTAATATTAATGATCCAATCGTGACCAGTTATAGCTCATTTTGCATGGACATCGCCTAGCTATCGATCCGTAGACCTCGACGGGGCCTTAAAAGTATTTTAAGTGGTGAAATCCAACTTAGATTGAGGGGGGGGGGGGGGGCAATTTTGTCGTTTCATCCCTTTCTTTTTATTAGTACTAGGGCAGGGTCTACACACCTATTTCGCTTTTTAACACTGTTTCTAAGCAATACAGGCCCCATGTACTATTGTATTTTACAAAATACTGAGGGTTATCATGAGCAGACTGTAAGTCACCAATCAAATAACAGTTGAAACAAATGTATTAAGGTACAATTCTTTTTGGATGACTGTTTGTAATTAAATGATACGGCGTTTTTGGTATGGATTCTTATACCGTTGTCAAGGAAGAGTGAAGCACTACAGCACAGCACGGACCCATATACATGAACAGGGATAAAGTAATAACAACACACGGGTTTAAATCAAAGTGTTTAACATCAACAACAGCAACAATGGATGGTGGTAATGAATAAAGAATTTTACTGTATTATTGCTAACCAACTTCTAAAATGCCAATCAACGTAGCAAATGTTACCATGCTGACGTATGTTCAGTTTTGGACCGCATTTTGTGGTGGTTATTTCCTTGCTAGAATTTCATCGATTCGTTCTTTGTAAACACTTTCTGGTATTGTTCGCATAATCAGGCACATTACCGCCATATGTGTTGCAAACAATCACCTTTCGATCCAGGAAGTAATGCAGGAAGTTATTTCTACAAAATGCATTGTAGTTTATTAATCACCTGTACATAATTGAAAACAAACAACAGTAGCCTCGAAACAATGACATTTTTATGGAATAAACCGACATGGGTTGACGGAATACCCCGACCCAGGTGTCCGGAATAACCTGACATGGATGGTAGGAATAACCTGTCACGTGTGTTCGGGCGAGTAAGGGCCAGTACAGGGCGTTACAAGAGTAAGAAAGATGAAAAGGGTTTGTTTTCCCATTTTCTTTATTACACTCAGTGGGTTACAAAATAAAAGTACATTCAAAGTAGTGGTGCAATAAAAATCCGGGCGCAGCAGCTAAGGCTGATGAACCGCTACTTGTACTAAGATAAACATTGACAATGGTAGTAACAGCTAATAAGCTAAGCTGAGCTAAACAGATACAATTGTAATACAGATGGACGCTAACACTTGTGCTAAATATTTAAAATAAAATGATATTTAAATTATTTATTTTTAATAAATTAAATAATTCCATTTTCTGTTGAAAAGACTGATTCTACCTTTTTCTTAATAGCAATGTATTTTTCTGCCGTGATGACGTCTTTAAGGGTAGCTTGGAATGAATTAATACATGGTTTATGTCTTTGGATATTCATAACATATATGTGTCGTTTGGGTCAGTATGATCATATATATATGATAGTAAGTATCAGCACATGAAAAGGATTTGGGACGCATAGGCATTGTACATACATGTACACATGGTCCATATTTGGTGCGATTGTAGTAAAGTATGATACCCCGTATACTGAACAACGTTTTAGGTTTATGAATGGAATAAATCCATTTTCATCATAAAGATCTTTTACATTCTGATCTCTGCTTATTCCTAATTCACATAGGTATATCAATGGAAGACAATTGGCAATTATACCGTCATTTTTGAGTTTTATTTGGAAGCTGATATGATGAAAAGACACGTTTAATGGATAGACAACTTGTCCTTGATAACGATGTTAGCATGTACATGTAACGTCGCATCTATTGCAATAATGAAATTCATCCATATTATGTGTCCCTCTTGATTATACAGTCATTAATCCAAACGATATGGAGTTGCTACCGGTTGGTACGCATTTAGAGGTTCTTCACTCAGGGCACGAACAGTCTGATTTATTGACGTTTGGAATAGTATTGGTATTGATGGAGATGTACTCTTTTCTGAGGAATATTTGTGACATCGCAAATATTGCAAAACAAAACGGCGTAAAACCAAACCCGCTCACTCACTCGCCTTTGAGCATGGAATTCAAAAACCCTATTTCAAACATGAGAGAACGTATGGAAATACAGTATTTCATACAGTGATGGTCATGCATTTGATTAAATATACTAGCATATTAATAAACCTAGGTTTTCGTGCCTGCTTTGTATGCCAGCAGTAGGGAGTCAGTGCGATGCTCATTCATAGTGTTCTTGTTGAGTATTTTGCGCCATCATCCAGGTGCCCGGTAAACTAAACTCTCTTACTCTTTGTGTAAAACCTAAGTCAGCTTCGCTCTATGACATACTCTTGACGTTGGTTTTGTTGTATATTGAAAAACTAGTCAGCAACGGGCAGCAGTTAAATTTTGATCAATGTCTTGCCAACTACCCATCTGTGACCATTAAATCTCGACTGAGCATAGTTTCTTGTTCTACTGCATTCTGTTTTGAACCTGTAAACATCCGGGTTAGAATTGGCCTTCATCAATCCATGCTGGTCGTAGCACCACTAAGGGATCGGGCTGTCAGGCTCGCTTACTTGGTTGACACATGCCATTGCATCCTATTTGCGTAGATCGATGCTCATATTGTTCATCATTGCCTGGTCCAGATTGTATGATTTTGAGACCGTCGCTATATAGCTGGGATATTGCTGAGTGAGTTTTGTTGATTTTGATCGGTATATTTATTTTCATTACAAACAGTAAACTGTTAAGTCTGTAGGCTAACAGTGATGGAGGCAAGGTAGGTCAACATTTTTCATATTCTGAACACGAAACGTGCGTTTCACTTTAGCAAAATTGTCACGATCAATTATTTTTCATGTCATATGATCATATATATGGGTATGTTTATATGAGTGAGTATGTGAGTTGTACGGCACACTCGGCAATATACCACCTATATGGCGGTGGTCTGTAAATATTCGGATCTAGACCAGACAATCCAGTGATCAATATCATGAGTATCGACCTGCGCAATTGGGAACCGTTAACATGTGTCAACCAAGTCAGCGAGTTTGACCATGTGATCGTGTTGGCCGCCTCTTAGTGACAAGTGAGTTACTGCAGCTGCATTCTAACCCGGACCTTCAAGGGCTAACAATGACGACGTCAAGGTAGGCCAATATATGGAATATTCTGAACACGAAACGTGCATTTCATTTTAACGATATTGTCACGCATGCATAGTATTCCATGTCATATATTTATATATAAGTGCATGTGTATGTCCACTTTGACAGTTAAGTAGATTTGGACATGGGATGTGTTGGACTTGAACGATATACTTCCACGGGCTGGTGATGTTTTTGGTATGCTTTCGACTCATGTTGTTTCACGCCGGTCACATCAATATCAGCGTTCGAAATAGCTGCTGGCCCGCCAGCCAAGTGCTAGCTGATTGTGAATCGGGTCAGTCATACACGTGTATTGTTAAAGTATCCCGAATGGCTAGCTGAAAAAAACATCGCATAATTTGTTGTTGATTTAATGCACATGCATATTATGAATTATTATTATTTGTTTGTCATCAAACGTTTTGTGATATTTATTATCTCTTGTCACACGATGATCGCTATATCAAAAACAGTGTTAATAGCAAAAGGGGCGACAATAATTTAATATCTTCAAACATCACGATGTGCATTTTGATATAGATATTTTGAGGGGCCAGTGAAGTATGATGTGGGTAAGCAACACGTTTACTTTAGTCCTCCATGACCAGTGACTTCAAAATTAATTGCTAAACTTCATTAATACTACACACATGTGATCTGTAAAATTTAACCTGACATGAAAGGTCGTGTTGTGTTGACTCTATTCCCGGAAATACATGTTTCTGCTCTCCATTATCAAGCAGTAACTCTAGGGCAGAGTGCACGTGGCTCCTTCAGGCTTATCAGACGCGTACGCATGCGTCCACAACGCACAGATATGGAGGCAGAAAATTCACTGCGTCCAGTTTTGTCCATTGCATCCAATACACCCCAGTAACTTTTCAGAACAGCAATGCCATCATTTCATTCATCATCGTTCCATATAATGACTGACTCATGACCGGCTCATCAAAACATATCTGCACTGTCCTTTTTGTGTTGTCCACCAACAATTTGGGATCCCCGGCTCCATGTTTGCGAGTGGAGGTAAAGCTCTACCCCTCCATTAATCAAGTGGAAGTGGAAAGCTTCAGGCGCCTTCGTATGTTGTAAATGTTTCATTAAGTTTCTCTTGTACCACCAAGACTGGTTTTCTTTGAGAATAAAAGAGTTTGAATTGGTTTCTCGGAATCTCAAAGTGGGCAAGAACATTCTAAAATCGGTTTTAGTACGGGCAAGCGCAAACACGACAGGCAGCTTGATGAACGTCATTTATCATATACTCGCATACAAAATCTTGTATTTTAGTTATCCATTAAAGCCGCTCTCAGTAATATTTCAATCATATGGTGGCTTTTAATAATCGAATCTGAACCAGACAATTCAGTGATCAGCAGGACCAACATCAGTCGACACGAGCCGGACCACCTGATCACGTTTGTCACCACTTTTGACAAGCATGGGTTGTTTACAACGTTGTTTTGTATTTATTCTTATATTTCCATGTTAAAGGTTGTCCATTACGAAGAATACAATATCCTCATTAAGAGTCTTCATGACGTGTTTACGCCTGTGCGTGTCTACCAGGAATGAGTTCAAAACCCCAGTGATATTCTGTGTTAAAAAAGTTCCCGCACTCACAATGGTCATCGCAAGTGACAAGAGAAAAAAACTTAAATGTTCAGTTCATTTTAATTCTGACAATACTTCTTCGTGATATGTTGTTCTTAATCAGAGAACCGTTGCAAAAAAACTATCTCAGCCCTGAAATGATAATCCCTCACTTGTTGGATAGCCTAGGCGTTGAGGCGTTCGCTCGTGACGTCGAAGACTCGCGTTTGATTCCCCACATCTGAAGCTCTGTTCCGGTGTTCCCAGCCGTTATATTGCTGAACATTTGCTAAAAGCGGCACAAACTACTCTCACTCAATACCACAAAGCGAATATTTTCTTCAGTAGCATTTTCAGATTGCGTGGAAAACAGTGTCTTCACTCGTGCCTGTGTGTTCACAGTGTGATATGAACTAGTTTGTTACTTTTTTCTTTTTACAGACCATGAGAATTAAGCACGTTAGAGCTGTGACAGTCATCTTGTCTGCGTTCTTGCTGATTTACGCTAGCATCAAGTACCATGGCCTCCCAAGGATCCCAAGTATTACTGATGTGCTGGCAATCGCACGTGTTCAAAAGAGCAAAAACAGTTCGTTGCCGGGGCCAGTTAATAAATCTATGAAACACGAAGTATTGCTCCTGAACAGAATGAACATGACACTGAACAGTCGAGGTAAAGGGCGAATTGAACTAATTCTTCGAAAAAGTGCTGACAGAGCGCCTGAAATACTACAAAAAGGCCATCAAAGAAGTCGCAATGACAGTTTAAGAGGAGATAACCTTGACAAAACCTTTCCTCCAAGGAAGCCGTACCAAGGCTACCTTCAGCAAGTGGACGTTCGAATTTTCGTATATTCTGCTATTTACGAATATGCCAAGTCGTCAGTGCGGACGCTTGTCCTAGTTCCCGAACCATTCACGCCCGTCTCTTTCATCTGCATATTGAAAAGGTCAAGGTCACATCTCGGTCATAAGGTGATAGGCAATTTCCAGCACATCCCTCCAAGCAGATGGGGTACTTACAAGTAAGTATCAATATTTGATTAGTGAGGTATTCAAATTCAATTTGAGCATTGACTCTTCCCCAGTTTCTTAAACCCGAAACACGTCCGGACCCGTAAAAGCAGTCAAAGTTTTTAGTTTTCCGCCGCACTCAGCAGTACTCCATCCCTATGGCGGCTGTCTGTAAATAATCGAATCTGGACCAGACATTCCAGTGATCAATGGCAGGAGCATCGATCTGCCCAAATGGGAACCGATGACATGTTTCAACCAAGTCAGCTCGCCTGACCATCAGATCCAAATAGTCGCCTGTTTCGGCGAAGAACGAGTCTAACCGAGATGGGTAAAAAGCAGTCAAACACACCCGCATACGCTCAAACGACATTGTGAACAAATATGGTCAATTGGTGAGAATTAGTTTTTTTTTCTTTCTCGTTTTGCTTTGAATGAATTTTAAGGGAGATGTCACAAAAAACACATTTTGCTTAAAGTATCAGTGAAGCAAAAGCAATGCCTGGTATTTATCATTGCTGCACCTCAAACTTTGGGTGAATGAGGGAATTTAAATTAGTTTTACGCCGCTTTAAGCAGTATTCCAGCAATATCACGGGAGGGAAACAAGATATGGGTTTCACAAAGTCATATTGTTTTAGTGAAATTTAATTTTCTCACCATTTGTTTGTTTGCTTGTTAAAATGAGCCCTAGTAGTATATACAATGGGGGTTCTGGACCACTTTTTAAAAAAGTCTCTACAAAGCCTTATTTACTAAATAAGGCTTTGGTTGGGACCTTAGCTCTTGCTACTATTACCCCTACTACTTAACGTGTGTTGGAGGTAACACTGTGCCGTACGGTACGATCAATAATTCTTCTCTTACAAACCCCCTACCCGGCCCATCCCTCAAGTAGTATAACTTAGGTTCGTCGGCTTTCATATCCACTTTATCTATGTTGTAAGTTTTGACTGACCATATAGGATCGGTGGCTCGCTTACGGCTATCACCCTCGTGTTCCCCCGGCTGGTATAGATACCTCACTAGGGCCCTATCTGGTATCTGTTTCTCCTTCCCACGCAATGGAGCGGCCGACTCTGCAACTATTGATTTTAGTTTGATAGCGTCTGCCGGTTTCTTACCGGTGAGACGGGTGACTTCATGGTTGATTGCCGACACCACCTTGGGTAACCTCGTGACCCATTCAGTCGATCGTTTTCCAGGGGTGACCATCTCCCTAGCATACTGATGGCCGAACAAGCGCTCAGCCAAAGTCCTATTAAATCTCTCAACTATGGCTTGGCTGCGATGGGCTCCGGCCGTGCCACGCCTGACCTTTGTATCGTGTTTGGCTAGCAGTTGTGACACAGCACCCATGAACTCCCGTCCGGGGTCAACTTGCAGCTCTGTTGGCCACGTCAGCGGGCTGCGTTTGTATATGCGTTCGAATCCTCTGGCTACCTGGGCCGAATCTTTCGTGGTCAAGGGTTCGGCTTCCTTGTAACGACTGGCTACGTCCACTACGGTTGAGGCATAATTGTACCTCTTGTCGTGGGGTAGGAACAGTAGGTCTGCCTGGTGAACGCTATTAGGTATGTTAATACCGAACCTCCTTCTAGGCACGTAGCGTGGTGCCGGCAAATAGATCTGCCACAGGGCTTGTTTTTCAAGCCACGCTTTGGCTTCCTCCGGGGGTACTCGCGCTATTTTAGCTAGCTTATCTACTGCGCTAGCTCCTTTCCAGTACCCACGCGGGCTGTAGTAAATAGCCTCAAATTTTTTCATGTCCATACGCGTATGTGTTTATCCCATCAATAGCTATCCAACGTTTCGTGTCCATAGGCGACAGGGACGTCTTGTTTATAGTCAGTCCGTATATCTTATGTCCATCACTTCTAAGTGTGTTCATTTTATGCCTAAAGGTACGGTTCTTGAACAGGGCTTCCTTGAATCTGGCGTGTTTGATGTGTTGTTTCACCACATACTTCTTAACCCCCTTAGCCTTCCGGATCTCACTATTGTCGGCTTTTAGTATTGAGTACATCTTAGGTCTCAAACCTATGTACTCGGCTATGGGCGTGCCAGCACACTCGTCCTTCATCTTACCTAGGACCTTTTTATTTACCGTACTGTGTATGGCATGGGTCTTAGGGTAGTCGCTGGTGTCGTATAAATCGAGGTGTTTTTTCATGTCCTCGTACACGTCCTCGGTTCGAATTTCTAACAGCAGGGAATCCGTGTCAGTGTACAGCACTTCACACCTGTCGCCGTACTGTTTCTTGAGCTCGTTGTAGTAAAAGTCGTACATCAGGTGTTTGGATAAATCGAGGATGCTCATCCCCACGTAAACAGGCCGGTTGAATTTTATGTGGCTTTTCTTCATGTGTAGGGCAACCAGGTTGTCTGTGAATATCTTACTACGGTTGAATGCCGGACTGGCTATCAATCTCCTGAGCTTGTCTTCCTCACTCGACCGAACCAGCTTCACGGTCACACGTTTCCATAGTCTTACCAAACACTGAGTTGTTCATGAGCTTGTAGAGATTTTTCTCAAAATCACTGGTGGCTTTTTTTCGTAGGTCTGTGTTCATTCTGATGTAGGGCTCCATCCATGGGCTCTGGTCGAACATGAGCACCCTGTGTATTTTGGTCAGCCTCATACCCAACGACAGGTACAGCTGTAGGTTGCGATAGTGAACGATGTACTTGGTCTTATTCATTAAGTTAGGAACGAGTTTTTCAACGTCTGTCACACGCCCACCTAACAAGTTATGTTGGTACTCAGACATCCAGTCTGGGTTAACCCTCATACGTTCGGGGGCCAGGGGGTAGCTGTTGTGTGATGTGTGTAATTCCTTGGTATACTCTAAGTCAACCTCGAGGATATACCCTTTGTTCGAATCTGGTGCAACCCCCATAACATCAACGTGGGGTACCCATTCGAATCCCCCTATAGGTAGATACTGGCTCATGGCCCAGCCGTACAGGTTGTTTGCGTCGAGGTAGAGAATGTGATTGGTTGACTTGTTAGGATCGTAACCTTTCACGTATTGATTATTTGCTTTCGCCTATCGTTTGGATGCCATGGAAATTCCACCTCGCAAGAGTTTCTCAATGAATAGGTGCATGTCGTAATCTGTGAGCAATTCCAAATTAACTCCGGTCTTTTTAAGCAAGGCGTCCCACGACAGACCTGGGCTGGTGTAATACCATGCGGGGTCGAGTTTATACTGCTTGAAACACGTCCGCCTAAACGTCTCAAACACGTCGGCTAACAGCAGTACATCTGTCCTCAAGTACAGGTCGTGATAATCACCCAGGTTCTTACAACCCAGTTTATTCCATACGTTAGTCGCGTGCGAGTAATCATCTCGTGAGACGGACGCCTCATTCAGCTTGCTATAAAAGCAGTCAATAGGGGGTAGTCTGGTCTCGGTGAACTTGACCCAACTATCCATGTACTCATAGGGGTACACACCCTTCCTCATAAGCAGGGGTCTAGTCTCGGCGTCTGTGTATCGATCGGTGATAGGGAAGGTATTGTTGGCCTTGACCAGACTGTCGAGTGACGACAGGAGGAACTGAAACGAGTCAATGAACCTAAGTCCGTTTAAGCTGAAGGAGATGTATCTCTCCATGTTGTTGGGGATGCACGTTATATTACCATCGATTTTCGCGATGGCCTGCATGATCAAGTGTGAGTCGTACCCTCTCAAGTTGTGAAAGACAACGGGGATGTTTATTGTCTTAGGGTTGATTTTAAACTTGAGGTTGCACGCGCTGTGAGCGGCGCCTCTATACTTACCAGTTATGTGGCAGTGATCTCTCACCGAATCACCGTTAAGTGGTGAGTCACACACGTGACAGTTAGTGCTACTAGCGTGAGCTAGCCTGTCGACTAGGGTCATACGCATGGGAGCGATTTTATACAATGCATTCCTAATAATTTTTTCTTCCTCCTGCAAACACTTTAGAAACCTTTCAGCCGCGTCAGGGCCCCTATACACTACCGGAGCTTTCGTTTCCCCGTCACAACGGACGACAATGTATCCAAACCCACAGGCTTTATGCTCTTGTGTTTTGTGGGTGAAGCTACCACTGGGAGCCTCGCCGGCGGCAGCCACCAAGGCTTCGAAGTCGGCGTATATGATATAAGGCACAGACATTTGGTTCTTGTGGTTACTGAATTTTAGGATATTATCACCTTCCTTAGGCATGTCGACTCGTATGGCTGTCTGCCCCACACCTTGGCAATCCTCCCGGTGGGATTCTAATAAATCAGCTCGTGTGAAGCCATGTAGGCATCGTTTACAGAAGTGGGTCTTTTCTCTGTGTGCCGATTGGTCATACAACAGCCTGCTAAAGTGTTTTATCCATGTGTAGTGATACTTGTCACCTTGCTGGATCATGAATATATTGATAACTTGGCGATCCTTCACCGGGCTGACCCTGTGTACTTTTGTTGTGTTACCTTCGTGCCCAAAGACATTTATAGCCAGATTATTCTGTTTTTCTACTTTAGTGATCTGGGATATGGGGGTGGGTTCATCTATACCATCCCAGTTGAGCCCATCGTCTTGGGGATAGCTAGAAAGCCTATCTGAATGAGTGTCAGCTGGAAATAAGGCTGACCTGATAGCTAACCTCAGGCAATCGTTTCCTCTATTCTTAACGTTTACTATGGCATATTTGTTCCTATAGTAGGGAGGCAAGGCTAGGTATGACCCGCCTCTGAACGGCACGTAGTTAGCTATGTCTAGATAGACATTATCGATTTTATCTACAGCCCACCCGGACCCCAAGTGTGTGTAGCGTTCTAGGTTTTCTCGTATCTGCTGAAAACTGGTATCGATTGATGCGTCAATGGTCTCTGTATGTGTGACAACCTCTTGTTTACCTCGGAAGTAAGGCTGAACATACTCAGTGGTCCCTGTGGGGCCCCAACCTGCTTATCGAGCGACATTTTCACTGTGATCTGAAACTTGATACTTCCTAGGTTATTTAGTTCCTGGTTGACCTTATCAACTATCAGAGGCTTGATATCTGTAATGTCTATGTTTCTATCAACGTGCATGCGCCAACCTCTCAAATAGTTGCCTACAGCGCGCTCAGTGCGCACGAACTGTAGGTCAATAGCTCTATTCTGTCGTAATAATTCTACAAGCTGTGGTTTTCTCATACGGGAATACCCGCCTAAACCCAAATCGTGTGCCTCGGCTTTCGGTTGTTTTACAGTGGGAGGTTTTGCTACGGGGGCATGTGATAACAATGCAGTTAACCCGGCTCTCCCCAGGTTTGAATAACCCGTGTATCCAAGCTGTTTTGCTTGAGCTTTTAATTGTGTTACCGTAGGAGGGGCTTCTAAACCTAGTAATCTCAACAATGCTGACTTCCGCATTCGAGAATACCCGATCACACCTCTCTGTTTTGCGACCCGCTTAAGCTTGCGCACAGTAGTCATAGTGTTTACACCTAAGAGAACCAATGTCTAATTGGTTCACAGTAAAGGGAGGTAACCCTTAATAAAAAATATGTGGCTGTTTCACGCACTGTTGGATATAGTGTTCCTTGTGTAAAACATTTAATTGGAGTCTATCTTGAGCAGTCGCCTACGTTCTTTTATGTAGCCCTTTTTATTCTCGTAGATGAGTTGATGTCTGACTACGTTCGCTCCGTGAGCTTTACATAGACAGTAGTGTCCTTTAACCCCGATACCACACACAGAACACGTGTAGTTAGGACTTCCCATATGGAAACAACAGAACCCCTGATTCCTGCATTTCCTACCACAGGCCTCGGTCTTCCCCATAAGTATGTATTCGCATCGGTATGGAGCGGGTCTCATGTTTACTTATATAGGTATTTAATTTAATTGCTTCGCAACCAACGCAGTAGCTGCTATACCCAACACTATGAAGCCCAGTTCACGATTCATTTGTCCCTTGGATGGTGTGTAGTACTGAGCGAGTGTGGGTTTATTGAGCGGTTCCAATCGTTTACCAGTTAGTAGGTAGTATTCTTTCATTGCTTCATCGACATCGTTGAATGTTTGAACGGCATGGTTTTCACGCGTGAGTTGTTCGTTAATAAAATCGATTCTCTGGAGGCGTTTTTTAGCGTACTCGGCCTGTGCCCTTTGTAATTTCTCAGTAGCGAGATCGTGCCGCTTCCTTTCTTCCTGTATTTCAGCCGCGTTGTCATCTCGTAGTTTCGAGAAGAGGAAATTACTCCCGGAAAATGCTAGGGCATTCACTAACGCCCCACGCCATCATAGCTATCGTGGCCATCCTATATTTATTTCATTATATTTTCAGGTATTATCCCTTGTTTTACTAGGATGTCTTTTGTGGCAATCGCCATACCAAGGTTCATTATGAGCATACCCATATCCTGCAGGTTGAAATCTAGCTTGATAGTTGGTTGTTTAAGCACCATTTTAGTCAACCGAGCGTACCCTACGGCTAGACTGGCGACCACTGTGGCGTGGTATGCGTCGTTGACGAACGTTTTCCCCTCAGACATTATGTATATGATATAAAATATTAAAATTATAACATGATATGCGGGTCGACAGTGGGGGTTACCTCACTGTTGGGGGGTACCTCACGGTGAGGGTTTCCCTCACTATATAACCAAGAGATAGCCAAGGCAGCAGTTACGCCTACAGCCAACAACAGTCGGGTTGGGTTGGTCACTGTAATAATTTTATGTTGGTTACACCACCGTTTTTTACCGGCAGCTACTCTCTTAGGATTCTTCTGCCTGGTTACTGTTGGGGGTTCCTGTGAAGGGGTCTCCTCCAGTGGAATTTCCCTCACTGTTGGGGGTGTGGGGGGTACCACCACTGGGGTTTCCCTCACTGTGGGGGGTACCCCCACTGGGGTTTCCTGTGCAGCATCCATCTATACTATTATTATTATTTTTTCTCTCAAATTGACAATGCTTTGCCGTGATAATCGCCGCCGTCACTGGAGCCAACAACATACCATATTTGTGGTACAGCTCGCAGCTGATAGAGCTCACGGCGTGTTCGATAAAAGGGTCTTTCTCGAGGTCCTCCCACAGGTAAAGTCGGCGCTCTGGTGGAATGGGAAGGAAGTATGACACAATACCGGTGTATATCTGGGTCATAGCCGATCCTATTGTCTTTGTCATTTCTGCTCCGAGCCGGGACTCGTATCTAGCGTACAGCTTATCGATTTCTTCGGCTGACATTTTGTGAATTTTATCCGGAGTGTAGTCTCCAAAGTAATGTTTGGCTTTGCCGCCAACAGCCAACGCCACCAGTTTCTCTCGCTTGTCATCAGTGGGGGAGACCCCCACCGACAATTGTTCGAGCAATTCCTCACACTCCATCTTATAATATAACAAGTAAGATTTAGTTTTAACTATATAATACCCGATGCAGACAAAACACAGAGAAATGAAGGTTAAGTTGCACACGACAAACACTTCAAATATCATAGCTATACTTAGCATTTGCTTAGCTTTAGCTTAGCTTTGCTTAGCTTTGCTTAGCTTTGCTTAGCATACTATATAAGCCACGGGTTGGTCGGTCTTGAGCACGAGCTTAGCGTGTTTAGTTTCAGCGAGCTGTTTCTTTACCCATTCCCGTTCTAATTTGCTCATCACATCGTTCTCTCTCAAACACTCCTCGAACGAATCCCTGTCCTTGCAGTGAAATAAGGCCACCCATCGCGTCTGCTCCCTGAGGTCTTTCAACACCGAGTTGAACTTCTGCGTTAGCACCCAGACGCTGTGATTTGCATGCCGGCCGGAGAAGGCCAGGTACGATAGCATGTCTCTCTTTTTTGTTATCTCGCGATTAGCGCTGCAGTCGTCCAGTATAAACAGCGTCGGTTCCCCTTTAAATTTCTCGTGAAGAGCTTTCAACCAGTCCTGCAGGCGTGTTCCAGGGTCGATTTTGTGTACGTCCGGGTCCGTCATCACCCAAGGTCGCGCGTACGTTTTATTCATGCTCAGAGTAGGGCACATGATAACGATGTTATCGAACACATCCTTGTAGTAACCGTCCAACATATCCAACACGAAAACGGTCTTCCCACAGCCAGTCTGCCCGCACACTATGGCGCAGTGTGGGTCAGTGGGGAGGTCAATAGATGGCTTGCACGAATCTCCCATTGTCTATATTAAGTTGCGCGTCCATAATAACGTACAGATATAATTTCAACTTACCAGCGGGTTGAGCCTTCTTAGTAATCTGGATGGTTATCCCTTCGCTGCCGTTATCTATACGGCGCCCGCTACCGTGCAGTTTATCATCATCCGTGGATCGCATGTCCAACCATAGGGCGTACTTGGTGGTCAGGTATTCACCGATCTGCACGGAGCCGAGGTCCAGGTCCTTTGTTATGTAATCCCCCACTGGTAGCTTTTTTATCTCATCCCACTGCTGGTGTGGTCTCATGCCATGACTGAACAGCTGGTTTGGCACGCCCTCGATGGTCACTTCCACCTTTTCAATCTCGGGGTTGAAAAACTTCTCGCTGTCCCTCCGGAATGGCTCGTAATCCTCCACGGGGACGACCAGGATACCTTTCATCGATCGCGCCGGCACGTTCAGGTTGATATTCCACACAGTGTCGCTCTTATCTCGCACGACTGATCTATGCCTCAGTACGCGATCGTACAGGATAGCCATCTTCCCAGAGTACTGGCTTCGATACTGCCTGGCCAGCTCCGGGCTAGTGACCATGTCGAACTCCAGAGAGATGTTGTCTATGGCATAACTGGCCTCATCACCGTTCGGCGTACGCACTACTTTGCTATAGTCGTTAAACGTGAGCTCGTATTCGAGCCTATCACCCAGCGCGGCCTGGTAAAACGGCGCGTGTCCCGTGAGCAACTCGAAGTCGAGCGGTACGCAGAATCGATTCCCGTATGCTCGAGCGATGGCCTTTTCACCGTCCGATATCTTGTCTAGCTGGTCTGGCGTGAAGGCATACCCTATGCGCGACCGGGTTGATTTGCTGATGCCCTGGTACACATCATTGACTCGTTCTCCCTCGCTTTTCCAGAGATCCCCGTAGCAGTGAAACACGTCGCTGTCGTTGATGCTCAGCACCTCATTACCGCTGATCTTGACGGTCGTTTTCTTGATGATGGCTCGACCCACGTTCTGCACTAGCTCGCGTTTGTCGTTGTCGGAGGTCAACGTGATATTGAACGCCAGTCGAACAGTGCCTGGTACAATAAGGTCATTCTCACCAAGGTTTGGAAATCTAACCAGCAGAGTTTGATTCTGGTCTATCTTGCTGGGATTGTTGGTGATGGTCACCGACTGACGCACGGCTCTGGCTCCTAATGGCGGATACTAAATACTATATAACGGATGAAGACATACCTA
This sequence comes from Haliotis asinina, assembly GCF_037392515.1. NCBI lineage: Eukaryota > Metazoa > Mollusca > Gastropoda > Lepetellida > Haliotidae > Haliotis > Haliotis asinina. The sequence goes on along the minus strand of NC_090295.1, from coordinate 9,232,061 downwards.
TGAATGATATGTGGGACGATAGTGCCCAGGCATTCAATAATGATCAGGAGACCTCATTCAGTACTGGCCTACAGCCGGCTGTCGACGAAGTTGAAGATATAAACAAGCAGGAGATCTCATTCTCGCCAAGTACCACACTCGTGAAGGGCGCCGTCGACGATTATTACAACGCAGTTGAAAAGAGAGACAAAATCAAGCCGTGGGTAAGGGACTATTCCAAGTTTACCCTCGATAGAGAAGGCAAGCTGCGTTTTTTATATAATAACCAGGAGATCGATCTCTTTAATCAAAACACGAGAGAACCGCTTGCCTTAGTAACATTGGTCAGGAAACATAAGATTAACTTTGTCCGCAAGGAACTAGGTTTCACAAAGTACGGTGACGCGCGACCTGAGATTCCCCCGAAGGTCTGTCAAGATCTGGAAGGCATCAGGGACGCCACATCGGATGAAAACATGACTTATGATATTGAAAAGGTGTTGGACGACTACAAGAACAAGCCCTTCCCGGGTCTCGAAATTACCTTTCGGGAACTGAAGGGGTTGGGCCTGTTGATGCAAACCATTCGTGGTCAGCTCTGGAAAAGCACGGCTAAAATGAGTGAGATAGACGACCGCATCGCCTATGAAAAGAAAAAACTCGGTGAAACTGAGGACGAGTCTATGAAAGCCACCATCGAGGAACGAATACGTAATTTGGAAGATGAAAGGCAGACCTGGTTGGAGACAGCATCCGGCTACAAAGAAAAGCTTCGATCCCATACCAACCGTGTGCGGGAAACCATCAATCAAGTCCTCTACCGAGACACCACGTTAGCAGACAGGATTCGGATATTGTTCCGGGAGCAAGGGATCACCATCGCCAGCATTCTGACTGCATTGGGTTTCATCATATCAACCTTGGTGGTGTCACTGACAGGGGGTACCCCTGTGGGGCCTGCCGGCGGCGGAACTCCAAGTGGCGGTGGGGGTGTTAAAGACGGTGGGGGATAAAAAAACTCGGGGAAGGCCTAGCTAAACTGGCTGGTAAAGCCGCCGAAGCCCTTCCCGGCATCCTGGGTAGCATCGTCTCGTGGTCATTGGGCGCTCTGGCTAAAACTGCCACGTGGCTCAGTCAAAACCTGTGGGCAGCCATCGTCGCCGTGGCGGGTCTGGTGTACGTAGCGGCTAAGAAATCTTTAACCAAATAAGTCCCAAAGCTACCCCACCAACCACCAGGGCCGTTTTACTATCAATATGCTGCTGATAGGAGGCCTGAATATGGGGGTGTGTGGGGGGTACCCCCACATGAACTTTAGACTCCGGGGGTGGCGCCACTATACCTGTTTCACGTGGTGGGATGTGTGGGATATAGGGGGTGTTAATATCGGGGTTGATACCCAACTTTTGATCCGCCGTGGCTATGACTATTTTGTTGTTATAACCCACCACTTTTTTTACTCTCAGTTGCATATCACTCGGAGCCATGTACAGCCCCACGCCGAACACGTAATTGACTTTCGATCTGGCGTATTCTAACACGTTTTGGTAACGGTCGATGGCCCGCGGGAGATCAACTGGAGAATTGATAGCATCCTCAACGTTGGAAACGAACTGTTTCTGAGCGTCGAAAGCAGTTCCCTTACCGAGGATGTTGGAACGCGTCATCGACTGCGCACCCAACAGCGCCCACACGTACGTTCGAATCGAGTCGTTCAACCTGACTACCCCGGCACGAGTGAATCCTTTCGACGTGTCCAGCATGAACATTTTCCACCCGTCTGCGGTTGACTGCTCCACTTTCTGGACTATGAAAGCAACACCACCTTCAAAGTCCATACGATCATCCCTCCATTCATTACTCGACAAAGCAAAGTCCTGCCTAAGTATACCTCGTTTCACTAAATCATCACTTGCATCTTTCACTGGTTTTGGTCCATATTTGGTAGGTTTAGGAACAATATCATCTAATGCATGGAAACAATTCTCAGTACTAAACATTTTTCGTTTCATAAAGTTTGTTAGTAAATCTTTCTTAAATGCTTTTACTGAGAGCCCATCGCTGTAAGGAATACCCAACCCGTGGTTCAGCCCCGGCAAACGCCAATCCGTCTTCGGGTTTATTTCGAATTCATTGCAAATACGTTCGTAGACCCGTCTATCGTACGGGTTGTTTGTTGCGTCCCACGCTTTGTCCTGTGGGAGGGGGGCGCTGATCTCTTTAAGGATACGTCTGACCTGGTAGTACACGTGGAACTTGAACACAGACTGACTCAGCGGTCCACGCCGAGTGTCGGTCAATGTCACACCACACCCCGTTGTAGCGCACCACACGGCAAAGTTTAATTGATTCTGCCAGAACTGCATAGGGTTGTTGAACCACGCGTGGACTGCCTTGATGTTAGTCACCGAAAGCTTATACTTATCGAACACATCTAAAAGCTGGGCATTGAAATACAACCCAGGAGCAACCACGATCTTCATGGGGGAGAAATCTACGTCCAGTTTAGGGTAAAACAACATTTTAAAACTCTTATATAATGAGCATATATACTCTAACATGTACATAACACTTCCAGGAATAACGAGCGGTGAGGCCGTTCAGCTGACGCACGCGATCGATAACACGTCAGACCAACTCGAAGTCGCACTCTGCAATATCACCTACCTACCGCAATGGACTAACATCAACGTCAGCAACAATAAGCCGTTCGTCAGTGGAACTCGCAGCCAGATAACTGACGGCTACTACAGCGTGTGCTCTCTAAACGACGAGGTCTTCAAACCCCTGGGAGCCGAACTCAAGATGAACGACTCAAACGGTACAGTGGTGTTAATCAACAACGGAAGAAACCCCTTGAGGCTCGGCCGACCATTAGCGAGGATACTCGGTATGTCTCCTGACGAGATAAAACCAACAACAACCGTCACAGGCACGAAGTTACCCGATCTAGTACCGTACCGAGAGCTGTACATTCATCTCAGTCAGGTGAGCACAACGTACAACATTCAAGGAGGTCACCCTTCCACTATACTGAGAGCAGTGCCGGTGAAAACTGAGAAATACAACGACGGTAGAACCGAGTCGTTTTCACCACGGCAGTATAAGAGATTAATCCAGGGCAACATACCTGAGCTGACAATATCGGTGTTAGATATAAATCATAATCCTGTAAATATAGGATACCTCAGCTTAACGCTTCATGTAAAATGACCAGCGCACAAGGGCCCGGAGTGAAAAAATGCGTCAATATCGGGATCTCCGACCTCGGAGACACGCGCGGTTTCGACGCTCCCGGAGTAGATGGTACATCGTACGCCTTGCAACTGAAAAACAACATTTACAAACGCGTTGAAGTCCCCTCCGGTGGAACCCTAAGTGATATAATAGATACCACAAGAGCAAAAGTCAACACTAAGTACGCCCTTGTCAACACCGGTAATAACTGGATAATATACCCATCGTTCGGGGGTAAACTGTTCGACTTAGACGATGTTGAGAGCACTACCGTCGTCCAAAACAAACCATATATGCTCGTCTTCACCGAAGATGACAAGTGAGTGTTGTTACCCGATAACGACTGGTTGCTCAATATTAGACTCGTCTCTCCTTACGTGTTCACGGATAACAAAGACAACCACCTAAACAAAGTCGTGAACAATGGAACCCTGCTAGTGGCTTACGTCCCAACTCAGAGACGTAGCGTAGTCGTCAGCCCACTCAACACTATGGCAGCCCACATGCTATCGAGTAAACCGGCCATACAAAATGTGAAATTGCAGTTGGTGTCTGAATTCGAAGGCGTGGTCACTATACTAGAGAGTCTACCGGCAAACTCAACACTGATCATCAAAGTCTACCTAGGGGAACCATCGAGGAATGGGGAATGATGTCGAGATCGTGAAGGGGATCAAACTCGGGTGGGTGAAACGACACCAGTATCAAGTTTGCAACGTTTACGTGCGGGTGGGTGCCGACTCCAACACCAGTCTGCAGGGGGTCAACGTGATCGTGGAAAACAAGATATCACTAACCAATATCTTCCTGCCTAACAACATACACTTCATGGGTATGAAGTTCACCCCTGAACTATTATCAGAAAACCAGTTGGAAATTATATCGTAAATAGTATAACAATGACCAGTCATCGTCCCAACACTACGCTTAACGACCTAGGAGATACGGAGGGATTCGATCAGCCTGGTGAGGAAGACGCCTTATATATCCTGCACTTCAAAGACAACGTGTACAGACGGGTGTCGTTATCAGATTTAAAAGAGCCCAAATGGTTGATCAACTTAACACTCGCCTCACCTTATCTCACATTAGACGAATGGGGGGATATCTCTAAGATTAGGAACAACGGTATCTGGGCCGGGGATTTCATTCCGGAGAGGGAATTACGCATGATAACTATTTGGGACGGGGAAAAAAAGGGGTTAAGTACTGGGTCAAACAATAGATTAACATTTAGCAGTAATCCTGATAGAATATTCCCCCCTTTCACACTCATCATAGAAGTCGTCTTTACGTCTTTATTCAATGAAAACCCCCCAACAGTACACCAAATTTTACCCGGGGTGTCAATACACTGGTCTAACGAACACATGCACCAATATTGTCGTATTGTTATACAACGGGATACCACAGGTTCTATAAACCACTTAATAAGCCTCAGTGGGGTATTACAACAGAAAGGTATATTAGCCTCTCACCTATTACCCTGACTAATAGTCTAGATCTTGTAGACTTCAAATACATTGATAGACTTTTAACTGAAACCCAATTAAAATATCTTTCAAAATATATATTATAGGATGGGTCTGTACCCAGTCGTAGAGGAAGTAGCGAAGACGCTGGAAACCGTAGATGGGTTCCGCTTGAGGCAGTTATGTGATGTGAAACGCCAACTAGAACAAGACCGTGACACGCGGAAAGCACTATGTAAGAAGTACCATAGAGCTTTCAATATCGTGGACGGGGCTGACACTACCCTTATGGCAACCAGCATGGGACTAGGGGCGGCAGGTGTTGGATTGTTGGCTACCATCGTGGCTGCACCTATAGTGCTAGGTATTGAAATAACGGCAGGGGTGGCAGGGTTAGCAGGGTTGGCACTTAAGTTATTATCACGCAGACTGCATCGTAAGGCATTGAAACACGACGAGATCAGGGTTCTGGCCAAAGCAAAGCTCAACACAGTAAGTGGGCGTATTTCCACGGCACTCTCTGATAGTAAGATCTCAGAAGAGGAGTTTCGTTCAATCCTCTCTGAACTCACAAAATATAACGGAATGAAACAAGATATTCGGTCCAAGTCTCGTAAGTCTGCTATCAGCGAAGACGAGAAAAAAAAGTACATAGAACAGGGGATACAAAAAGCCCAGCAAGCCTTTATTATGAACACCAAAGAGATCATAGGCGGTTCACGTTAAACTGTTTCATCGATATAAACGTGACATAGGCCGGGTGATCGTACCGTACGGCACAGTGTTACCTCCAACACACGTTAAGTAGTAGGGGTAATAGTAGCAAGAGCTAAGGGCCCAACCAAAGCCTTATTTAGTAAATAAGGCTTTGTAGAGACTTTTTTAAAAAGTGGTCCAGAACCCCCATTGTATATACTACTGCCCTAAAACTAGACACCTAACTGAGACACGCCCAACTCTTGAAAGGGAATCAGATATCTTCTACAAGTGCCTTCTTTACTATAAATCATCACTTGTTTTCAGAAATCGGTGTGGATTCGTTCACTGCCCTGTACCTCTCGACACATACCCAGCCTTCATTTCTGTCCTCACTACCAGTGTGTCGTCTCCCAAGAACGTCCTCCCTGTCAACTACCCTGGACCTCCTTACAACAACCTCACCCGCTGCTACCCCGCCGTGCATGGCAACTTCACCGACGTCAACACTCTAGTCACGGCGTTGGAGACCAGCAGATACTTCGGGACAGACAAGTTCATCTTCTACAATTACAGCGTACCAGACCAGATCAACAAAGTCCTCCTGCAGTATGAGAGAGAAGGCATAGTGGAGATGAGGAGCTGGAGACTTCCCTTTCCCTCCGAGGAAATCCACTACTGGGGACAAATGGCGACTATCCACGACTGTGTCTTCTCCCAGCTTGGGGTGGCCAAATACGTTCTCCTTGCAGACATTGATGAAATTGTTGTGCCAAAGAATAACGTTTCATTGGTAGATCTGGCTGACAGAATATTGAATACAAAGGATCCAAGTTCTCAAAAACTATACGGAGCTCTTATGTTCCAAAATGTATTTTTTTCACTCTATGAAAATGAGACAACATACAAGTTTAGTGAAAAAACGATTGCGAAGCAATTCAAAATGAACGCATTTCTGCATACGAACAGGTCACGCACAAATGGTCCACAGTTCAGGTCAAAACTTCTTGTCAAACCCGAGGCTGTAGATCTCATTCATGTTCACATAATGGAGAAGTTCCTTCCAGGATGGGCGATGTATGTAGTCAGACCAGAGGTCGCTCTAATGCATCATTATCGGGGAAAATATGACAGTCAGAGCCTTGGTCCATGGAGTCAGGATTTCACCTTTATCAAATACAGCAGCAGCTTAATACCTAAAATAAAGAAACGACTTTTAGATCTGCAAAGTAAACTGGGAATACAGATTTGACGTTTGTAATATAAACGACAAGATCCTTTTCGCGTCCATAAGGAACTGATGCTGAAGACAGTTTCGGCGTGCAATGCAGTTTTATGGAATTGTTCTCCTGGGTGAAGAAATGAGGCAAAGTGGGTGTAAGTGAAACCGAACATATTTATGGGTCGTTATGGACTGATCATGGCACATGTTTATTTTTAATATTTTCCTGGATTTGTCATAGTGCATGTAGATGGGTATTCTACCTTAGTACCTTAGTTGATTCTTCCTTCATTCATCATAGAAAATGGTTACCCCTCATCCTCCATTGCATGCAATGTTTCAGGAATGATCATTTGTTTCAATGATTGTGAAATGTTCCATGTAGGCATTTGGTATAGAACCAGCGTTTGCTGAGTACCAAAACGAAACCTCTGCGTCATGATTTCAAGAAGTCATGTTCTGAAAATGACAATGTTTCAGACATTGAAAGTTCTTAGACTGAAGGATTATTGCCCCCTGGCTCTGGTTTAGAAAGTATCTGCTTGGGGGACAGCGATCGATGGTTCGAGAACAATATTTGCTCCTAGAATAAGTGTATATGGATGACAACTTCTTTAATACTGGAACACGACGTTTCGATACAGGTTCTTGTATCGTTTTCTAAGTGTAAATGATACAGGGAGAGAACAGGCAATATATATACATAAACTAATTAACAAGTGATGATAAAGTCAAAGGGTTAACAATGGATAAAAGGATAACATGGAAGCCTGTAGTGCACAGAGCCTAGTATGAATACAAGTTGACAATGTGATGATGACTAAGTAAGCCAGTGAGGTACACAGAGTGGGTTGTTTGTACAGTAAGTGAGTGAGTGAGTTAACATTTAACGTCACATCGGCAGTATTGCAGCCATATTGTGACGAGAGCATTCTTAAAAATGGAATCTATGCATATGATAAAAACCTGTCGACGAAGGACAGTAAAACAACTAGAATATCACGATGAGAAAGAAAACTAGCGTGCAAAAATTAAAACTAACATCCCTATTCAGACAACACAATATAAAAACAGGCTATATAGATCACCAACAACTGAAAGTAGATCACCACACTAGGGGCCACGGGGACTTACAGTACTTCTGCTACCTGCATGGTCCCTAGCTGGATTTACACCATCCTCTCAGCTGCTGGTGACTGTCTGCAAGATTAGCCACAAATTAAAATGACAGAAATACTACGACTAAAAAACAGGAAGATCAAATTTGACTTCAAATATTTTGGGACTTACGTACCCTCTCAGGAGGACAATAATTTTACAGTGCTTTAACCCCCCTCGAGGATACAGCCACTAACACTCTAAGTTCCTAATTCGAAATTCCAAGCATAAAATATTTATATATTTACAATTCATTTAGCAAATCTAATTCTTTTAAAAATGCAATAATTAAATGAGAACTAACATTATTAAAAAGATACTTAAAAGTTTTTGAATGAAAATATTTATCCCTTGTGATGGAATATTCAACACAGTCAAGCAGGACATGTTTGACTGTGATTCTTTCATCACAAGGGATACAAAACGGAGGATCTTCACCTTTTAATATATAGTCGTGAGTATACCTCGTATGGCCAATGCGACATCGTCGCATAATGACCTCTTCAAATCTGGACTGACAACCCAAGTAAGTATAACCGATATAAGGTTTTATTTAATGTAATTTATTTATACATACCTGGGTGTCCCACTTCTTCTGCATCAGATCACGGATATAAGATCTTATTGTAGCTTTATAATCAGAGTATGGAATAAGAAGTGGTGTCACAGATTTGTTGAGTGCCGCCTTAGCAGCAAGATCGGCCATTGTGTTACCAGAAATGCCTACGTGACTAGGTAACCAACAAAGGACGATGTCGCACTGGCCAGTAGCAAGATTATTGTACAATTCAATAGTTTCTATTAAAAGTGGATGTTTACAAGAAATGTTTTTAATAGCCTGAAGGCAAGAAAGAGAGTCGGAATATATTATATACTGTTTACGTTTCTGGTGTCTTTGAATATATATAAGAGCTGTTAATATGGCGTTAGCTTCTGCTGTAAAAATAGAACTATTGTCTGGTAATCTAGAAGATATTGTTCTTGATCCAATGACAGTAGCACAAGCAACTGCGCCACCGTCCTTGGACCCATCTGTAAATAAGGATTTATAGGTGTGAGGAGGAGAATATTATTCATGAAGCACAGGCAGGATTTAGGAGCAATTATTCTACCACTGACCACATTTTCGCACTTCACGCTATGGTTCAGAAATACTCAGTTAAGAAAAAAGGAAGGTTCTACTGTCTGTTTATTGATTTCTCTAAGGCCTTTGATACAGTTAATCACAAAATTCTGCTGTCAAGTCTGAAAAGAGTTGGTGTGGGTGGTAAATTCTATAACATCTTGGTATCAATGTATGATAGGTTGTCAGCCTGTGTTAGAACATCTAAAGGTCCGTCAAGCTATTTTGATTGTAGTATAGGTACTAGGCAGGGCTGCATCCTCAGTCCCCAACTGTTTATTATCTTCATTAATCAGCTCATGCAAAGTATGGAGCAATTTGGCGGCCGTGGTGTATTTATTTCACCTAACGTTAATAACCTATATGCTCTAATGTTTGCGGACGATGTTTCCTCAGTCTCAGATACAGCATTCCAGCTACAGAAGAAGATTCATGGCCATGAGAATTTTTGTCGAGTCACTGGTATGAAGGTCAATATTGATAAGACTAAGGTTATTGTGTTCAGAAATTGAGGGCCCCTTAGACAGTATGAAAAGTGGTTTCTTCTTGGGCAAAAGCTGGAAGTTGTTTCATACTACAGGTATTTGGGTATCGTGTTTACTCCTAGGTTAGTGTGGACTAAAGCTCACACTACTCTTGCGTCACAAGCCAATAAAGCCGTTATGGCTATCTTTAGATTCCAAAAACGTGTAGGTTTTCTGTCATGTGCAGATCTTTTTAGAATATTTGATGCTATGGTAAAACCGATTCTCTGCTACGGTTCAGACATTTGGGGTGTTACCCACAGTAAAATCATCGAACAAATACAGATAAAAACGTGTAAATATTTCTTAAAAGTTGGTAAAAATACTTGCAACAACATGGCACTAGGTGAATGTGGCAGATTCCCTCTTCAGCTTACTTATATGTCAAGGTGTAGACTTTTAACTCTCCCAAGTTGTAGGTTGCCCTACCAGTGTTATTTAATGCTAAAGTCACTAGATGAATCTGGACGAACGACTTGGGCATCTCATATCAAGAATATATTATATAGACTTGGGTTTGGCTTTGTCTGGATTGCACAGGATATTGGTAATATTGATGTCTTCGTGTCTGTTTTTAAACAAAGACTATCTGATAATCTTTCACAAGACTGGTTCTCATCGCTACATAATACAACCAAGTGTTCTAATTATATACTCTTTAAGTCCACCTTGAATGTCGAATCCTATCTCTCTATAGATATTGCCCCATATTTGAGAAATTCTTTAACAAAATTTAGATGCGGCAAATATAAACTTTGTTCTGAGACTGGCAGATACAACAATATCCCTTATGATTCAAGATTCTGTCACTTTTGCTATCAAATGAATTTGTATGTAATTGAAGATGAAATACATGTTTTACTTTATTGTAAAGCCTACCTAGACATAAGAAAAAAGTTTCTGGATAAATACCTGAAACACCCTATATCACAACACAGTTTTATAAACATTATGACTTCAAAAAATATAGACGTTATAAAAAAACATGCCTATTTTTATATAATGTTGGGAAAATAAGAGATTCTGATGTATTTAGATAAACGCATGTAAATTCTAACTATACCTATGTTTGTATTTTGGGCCACTGGCCTATTACTGAATAAAATGTCTGTCTGTCTGTCTGTCTGTCTGTCTGTCTGTCTGTCTGTCTATATTTATGTTTCAATTGATTATATTCTTGTTTATACTGTAATTCATTCGTTTCTGATTTTTTATATGTCGTTAATATTAGGTCAACTTGTGGCCTAACCAACTGTCAAGGAGGAGAAGAAAGAAGACGGGAAGGCGATATACTTTCCAGGTCTATACCGGCAGAAGAAATAAATGGTTTAATTCTGTGCCCAAGAGGTGGAACAAGAGAAGACTTTTTCTTATACAAATCCTCTTAAAGCGGATTGAAGACACAGTTATAGGCAGGGTTAGATTCATTAGAATATAATTTAGTAATGTATTGTAAAGACAATTTTATACGACGTTGATTAAGAGATGGTTCATCGGCCTCAACGTAGAGACTATCAATAGGTGAAGTTCTGAAAGACCCAAGACAAAGTCTTAAGCCTTGATGGTGGACAGAATCAAGAAGTTTAAGGTTGCTTTTGCAGGCTCCACCATATACGATGGAGCCATAATCAAGTTTCGAGCGTATGAGTGATCGATACAGGTGTAAGAGGGTTGCTTGATCCCCTCCCAACTTTGAGTTAGAAACAACTTTCAACAAGTCAAGTGCTTTCAGGCATTTAGTTTTAAGTGATTTAATATGTGGTAAAAACGTTAAATGTGAATCAAAGATTAGACCCAAGAACTTGGCTTCCTTCACAACTTTAATGGGAGTGCCATCTAGAGATAGTTCAGGGTCTTTATGGGGTTTGTATTTACGACAAAAATGTATGCAGTTTGTTTTCGATTTAGAAAATTTAAAGCCGTTTTCAAGACACCATTTATCTATTTTGTTTAAACACAACTGCAATTGCCGTTCAGTGGTATGCATATTTTTTCCCACGACAAGAAATATTAAAATCATCCACAAATAACGATCCATCAATTGAATCGTTTAAAACTTTGGATAAACTATTTATCTTTATGCTAAAAAGTGTAACAGACAAAATACTGCCTTGTGGAACACCCTCCTAATGATCAAACAGAGTAGAACCCACTCGAACTTGAAACTGTCTATCATTTAAAAATTTGGCTATAAATTGTGGTAAACGACCTCGCAAGCCAAAGTCATGTAAATCCCTCAAAATGCCATATTTCCAGGTTGTGTCATATGCTTTTTCAAGATCAGAAAAGATAGACACAGCATGTTGTTTATTAATTAGTGCGTTTTTCACAAATGATTCCAGTCGCACTAAGTGATCGACAGTACTTCTGTTTTTGTGGAAACCACACTGTATATCTGTGATAAGATTATCTGTTTCCAAGTACCAAACAAGTCGATTATTTATCATGCGTTCCATGGTCTTGCAAACACAGCTAGTTAATGAAATCGGCCGATAATTGGATGGATCAGTATGATCACGTCCAGGTTTAGGTATGGGTACTACTATGGCGTCACGCCATGAAGGAGGAAAGTTACCCGATGTCCAAATACCATCAAAAATATTTAGGAGAGTTTCCAGACAGGATTCTGGTAAATGTTTCAGGAGTTGATAATGTATGTTATCAGCTCCTGTAGCAGTATCATGAGCTTGATCAAGTGCAGTATGGAGTTCATGAATAGAAAACGTTTCATTATAGTCTTCCCCATTATCAGAATTGAAATTAATAGTTTTCTTTTCTTCTTGTTTTTGATATTGCTGGAATTTTGGTACATAATTTGAAGAGGAAGAGTGTTTAGCAAGGGTTTCACTCAGTTTATTAGCAATATCCGATTTATCAGTAAGCAATTGATCTCCATGTTTAAGATGATGGACAGTAGACTTAGTACCTTTACCTTTGATTTTCTGGACCATGTTCCATACCTTGGACATAGGTGTCCGAGAATTTATTTTGGATACATAATTTTGCCAAGATTGGCGTTTGTTCTGTTTAAAAGTACGTCGTGCTTTAGCATTTAAAATCTTAAATTTATTTAAATTATGCACCATAGGATGGCGACGGAAATAATGTTCTGCTTTTTTCCTTGCCTTCCTAGCTTGTTTGCATTCATCGTTGAACCATGGTTTTCTTATGTGTGGAACTACAGAGGACTTTGGTATACACTCATCAGCTATGGAATTCAGTTCCTCAGAAAAGCATTTAATAGCATCAGAAACGTCAATAAAACGTTCAGGTTTAAGTTTTTCAGCACACAGTGTTTCATATAAAGCCCAATTAGCCCTTTTAAAATTTCGTGTTGTTGATGGAGGAACATCGGATGGAGTTACAGCTTTTAATACAGTAGGAAAATGGTCACTTCCACAGAGGTCATCGTGGACTGACCATTCGAATTCATTTAGTAATTCTGAATTTGTCAGTGACAAATCAAGAGCAGAATAGGTCCCTGTACCAGGGTGTAAATATGTGTTGGAACCATCATTATAAATACATATATCATTGTCAGAACAAAAGTCCTCCAACAATTTACCTTTAGTGTTTGTATTTACACCACCCCAGAGTGGGTTGTGTCCATTTAAATCTCCCATTATAATACAGGGCTTCGGGAGTTGGTCATATAGAGCCTGAAGATCAGTTTTGGCAAACGTTGAAGACGGCGAAATATAAAGAGAGCATAGCGTAAACGCTACATGTAAAGTAATTCTCACTGCCTGCATATTAGTATTAAGTGGAACAGGGCTTTGAATAACGTCTTGTCTGACTAGAATGGATGATCCGCCAGTGGCCCTATCACCCGGAGGTGAAAAACAATGATATGCATTAAAATGACGAAGGTCAAATGTATCTGTTTGTTTTAAATATGTCTCTTGGAGACATAACGCTGAAGGTGTAAAACCTTGGACTAATAGCTGTAATTCATGTAAATTAGTCCTCAGTCCTCTGCAATTCCACTGTACAATATTATTGGAATAAACTATCGTTTGGGGGGATTTATTGGGGATCTACCCCGCACTCTTTTGGAGGGCGACAAGCTATGTGCCCTAGAATGGACGTTTTCAGAAACGTCCATGTCTTCAAAAGACCCATATTTGTTGAACAATTGAATTCTATTTTGTGACCCTTTAGGAGCTCTGCCACTTTGTTGTTTTGAAGCATCAGACTTTGGCTTAGATTTACTTTTAACAGTTTGCTGACTGTCAGCTGTCGATTTAGACTTCGAGAGTGACTGAGATGATGATGATTTGTGATCAGAAGACGACTTTGAGGTACTAGGAAGTGATTCCTCAGTCTGAGATGATATAGCAGGGTACAAAAGCTGTGGAGAATCGCAATTCACCCATGTCAAGGTAGTTTGGCAGCCTGTGGATGATTTTGTTCTTTTTTAGCTTGACTCAGATCATGTTTTTGCTATTGTAGCATAACTTTCTGGAAGATCAGATCTCTTTACCATTTTTTTGCCTCGGAAAAGGAGATATTTTGAGTAAACTTTATTCTGTTTATCTCCATTTGCTCTTTCCAAATTGGACACTGTTTAGAAAATGACAAATGATCGCCTGAGCAGTTGGTGCATTTTTTATACTCACTGTCACAATCTTCTGTGTGTGTGTTTTCTCACCACAGTGAGCACACACAACAGACAATGTGCAAGTATTTACACCGTGTCCATATTTCTGACACTTAAAACACCTAAGCGGGTTGGGGATGTAAGTGTCAACACTGATATTACAATATACTGCTCTTACTGATTTTGGAATACTTGGAGAAGAGAAGTGGAAGAGATATGTATTAGTAGGTTTTGTTTCTGAGTTTATCCGAGTTGTAAATCTTTTAACAAAAGTCACCCCTTGATCTTTCATTTCTGATACGATGTCAAATTCAGTCATATCTGCAAACAATTGATCTCGGTCTCTAACAATGCCTTTGCTCGTGTTCAGAGTCTTGTGTGGAGTAACTGAAACCTGGACTCCAACAAAGAGCTCAGTTGACAACAGGTTGGTTGATTGCTGTTTCCTGCTACATTCTACAAGTAGGGAACCTGAACGCAGTAGTCTGATATTTCGTACCTCACCTGCTATGTCATGTATACCTTTAGATACCGCAAATGGGTTTAATTTGAAAGGTGATGTGTCAAGAGTCTCGATCACTAGAAATCGTGGCCAGTATTCAACGGACGGAATAGACGGTCGTAGTTCATCATCATCATTGTCAAGTTGACGCTTGTTTCTTTTAATGGGGGTTGTGTAAGCCATAGTTACTTTAAATATGGTTCATCATCTGAGCTCCCCACCCACCACGGAGCATCACAAGGACAATGCCAAAAACAAGTGGGCCTCCGACTTGCAGCACCAAGGATACTCAGATGATATACTCCAGCAGAAGAATTATAAATAATTGATCTACCAGATTGGCCCATGAGCCACCGCCTTCGGGCATAAGACTCTAGGCAAAATTCATATTATCATATTTCACAATCCAAAAAGTTAGAGATCAATAGTAGTGCCAAGAAAATTCGAACAATTCAAAATAATATTTGTGCAATGACACATACACAGTCCATGCACAGGGCTTGGCGTGACCAGCCGATTGGTCGAACCGGGCCCATTCGACCACCCGTCTAGGCGAAGTCAGGGGTGAAGTGGTATATTGAGCAACAGGAACACGGTTACAGGTCCCTATTGCCCTCAACCACCAGGATCCCCTCCTCCGCCGACACAGGGCCGCAACCCACGGCAAACGGGTTGGTGGACCAAATATCCCCCCCCCGGGTCCACAACGGGGGTGTCGGCGAGCTCTTGGCGTTACCCAGCACCCACCACGAGGAGGTGGCTCGCCACGGGTGCCTTTTTGTACAGTAGGCTAGAGTGGTTTGATGAGCTCATCGTAAGTCGTGGGGATGGGGTAACCTTGGTCTCTGTTAATCATGGGTCGGTATCTTTTGATGTTGATAGCTTCAGTTATTTTCCTTTTGGTAAATTCTGATTGGTTCTTTGAGAGGATGGTGCAGTCAGACCAGTTGATTTGGTGATCGGGATGGGCCGCTATGTGATCTGAAACTGCTGATTTCTGGTCTGATTTGATGGTAGATTTCTGATGTTCCTTGATTCTGGTGTCGACAGGCCTGGATGTTTCTCCTATGTATGAGTGCCCACAATTGCAGTCAATTTTGTAGATTACATCCATGGGGTCAGGTCTAAGGCTTGCGGGTGTTTTCTTCCATTGGCCTGTAGGAGGGTGTTGATGGTGACAGAGGTGGTGAAGGTGGTGTCTATTCCTGCTTGTTGCTTAAGAAGTCTGCTGATCTGGTGGGAGAGTTTGCCGATGTATGGGATGGAAATCTCTATTGGAGCCGATTCAGGTCGAGAGGGTTTGGTAGCAGGTGGCGATAAAGATCTCCTCATGCAGTCTTATAGAACATACATTCTTAGCTCTTCTTGCAAGTGTGGAGTACAGTATACCATAGCTTTGACATTATAAACTTATTTATC
Source organism: Haliotis asinina (assembly GCF_037392515.1). Taxonomy (NCBI): domain Eukaryota; kingdom Metazoa; phylum Mollusca; class Gastropoda; order Lepetellida; family Haliotidae; genus Haliotis; species Haliotis asinina. The sequence continues at coordinate 9,216,129 of NC_090295.1, read as the reverse complement.
ACAGTAGATTTTCCTTGTAAGGATAACCTTCTTTGTGACCACAACCCTAACAGAGATTTGATTTTAGATGTTTGGTTTTTCCAGTTTTTGCTTTCACACTGAGTTTTATCTGGACCAAGGGAAATTTTTGACACAGTCGTTTTTAACAGTAATTGGCTGGATAAAGTTCACATTGTTTGACCGGACTTTACCTAAATACAACACTTGAGGTTTCGTTAGATTGATCTTTGCCCCGGTAGCATCACAATAGCTATTTACAGTGTATGAAATAGCGTCTGCCCGGCGGCCCGCTGCCTGTTAGGTTCATGGCGGCTCACAACTCTATTTAATAGCCAACTCCAATCCATTTTCCATGGGTATATATTTTACCATGTCATTGACTACGGGTGATATTTTGAAAATAGTTTACAACTGTGGTAGCTAGTCGACGTCTGTATGTATAGTTCATGATCAAGTTATGCTTTCTAAAATTTACTTTTGCATCTGTTTAAGTGTACCTCACTATAAGCAATTCTTTGATAACAGTATTTTAACACCTTACCTGAGTTTCCTGTTTTTAATACGGGCTGAATACATGTTCACAGGGCCTGCAACATCTTTCAGTTATCAGCCTGGTGGGCGTTCTGGTCTTTTTTTAGGAGTTTCATACACTGTCATTTACTGTGTCGAATGTATTATATACAGACTGTGCATCAGACACTGTCTAGGTTGTGTCGTCTGTATGTTGATATATTAAAGATGAACGTTGATTTGCGATTTGCACCCCATTAATAAGCAGGTTCAAGGGCTGACCAACAATAACAAAATAGTAAGTTACTGAGGGGATCGCTTTGTCTGACAGATGGATCTATTGGAAAATATGGTGTAAGGTGACCATTGATTTTCACATTGTTTTTTTAAGTCAGTATATAACGTTTTAATCCATGAAATGAATGCTTCACCAAAATTTAATCTTTCCAAAACCTTGAAAATGAATGAATGTGAGACACGATCAAATGCTTTTTTCTTGATTAATCGTGATTAGATAAACCTCTTCATTACCCTTACCTGCGATTTCAATAACGTCTCTCACAGAGAGAATGTTGTCAGAAACATCCCTTCCTGGAACAAAACATGACTGTTCCGATGAAATTAGTTTTGACACAATTGTTTGTTGAGTAACGAAGTAGGTCTAAAATTTCTTATGTCTGTTTTATCGCCCCTTTTCTTATAGAAGAGACGAATAACACCCTTTTTCATTGATCTTGACATGTTTTTTTCATCAAATATGCACTTTACCACTCATCCAAATATGGGTTTAAGTATCTCCCAGAATGCAGCATAAAAGTCCATCATTGCCTAGGGATTTATTTCGCTTCATACCTTTCAAGGCTTTAGTTAAATCTTCTAAAGGAATATCAACATTACAAATTTCTTAATCTTCATCTGGTAGAACATCAGTTATTAGATTTAAAAATATATCTTGTTCATATCGATCAGTTTTTCTGATGGAATAGAATGAATATGCGTGACCCAGAATCTCTTCAGTTCGATGAGTTAAACCATTTTTTGTTCTCATTTCTTTGATCCAATTGGATTCTTGTTTAACTTTTTGTAAATGTAAGAATAAAGATGTATTTTTAATCATATTCTAAAGTCCATTGAACCTTTGAGCGTAGAATAGCCCCTTGACATTTATTTTGCTCACAAATCTCCAAATCTCTTTGAAGACTTTGGATGTACGTAAGATCATGATTCGGACGTATAGGTGAATATCTAACAATATTAAATTGTTTTGTAGTTTGTAGTATTCACATCTTTTTTGTTTGCTTTTTTGCAAGAAAAAATATATTGCTCATTTTGTCAGTTTATATTTAAGATGTTCCCAGCATATCGATGTTTCTTCTTAAGTGTTTCTTCATAAAGTGGACATAATAAACTTTCATTGATAATGCCTATCACTCTCAGATAATTTCAAAAAACAAGTTGCATGATTTAAATTTAGACAAACCTGTAAACGTAGAGGTTTCCAATTCTTTAAAGAGAATCGTCCTTGGGGTACATATATGCATTTTCTGCTGCCGGAAAATGTCAAGTGACAGTTGTAACAATGTTTTAATAAAATACTGTACACTAAACAAATGTTTTTTTTTTGTTCATTATACGGCCCCTCACCACGTGGAGTCACTCCTCTGCCGCGCATGCGCAGGCAAAGAGGTAAGCATCGAAGCGCGTATCATTATTCCTCCTACTGCATAATGCCGTGAACAGAATTGCGGGGAGGTGGGTGGACCTACCCTAAGGACGATTCTCTTCAAAAAATTGGAAATCTCTAAAGATTTGTCTAATTCTGTTTCATAGAGATCGTCCTTGGGGTACATATATACATAAACTCAGACTCCCAAAGACTGGCGGGTAGGGGGAAGGAATTCTGGTACAGTACGTAATTATAGCGATAGTAATAACGAAAATTAACTTACGCAAATAATCTCACCTGTGTACTCCCGATCCACGAGAGGCACTATGGGAGAGAACCGACAGGGAGCAACCGCACCGGTACCGACCTCAGAGCTAAGCATAATATAAATAGCACTGTAAAAGTGCAAACATAACCCCGCTCACATCGTGATTTCTACAGAGAGCACTGTAAGGGGGAAACCCGACCGAAGACTGACAACAAATCGATCTAGATCTCAGTCGTGGGATATGTCAACAGTGAAGATATGCACATATACCCAGTATATCAGCAGCGTCAACTGACAATCAACCAAGACTCACTCGGCCAGGTTGGCAGGACACTGTCCACTAGAGAGAACAACACGGCCAAACCGTGCACGCTCACGTGAGTGTGTATCAAGCTGATAGTGCTTGATAGACGTGCTAGCCCTGCTCCAAATAACAGCAGAGCAACTCTCTTCAATGGCCAGTGCCGACGCGAATGCTTTGGAAGCGGCTACTGCCCTGACCAAGTGAGTCTTCAACCCCTCAGGGGGAGGCTAGCCCTTAGGCTGGTACGCAGCACAGATGACCGAAACTAGCCAGCGAGTTAGTGTCTGTTTGCTAGCCGGAAACCCAGCCTTTCCACCACCGTAACAGCAGAACAGCCGGGTACCTGTACGGATCCATTGTGTTCGTTCGATATAGACCTTGAGGGTCTTGCAGAGTGTTCGTTGCAGAGGTCCCCGATGTAGAAGGCTGGGTGAGAATGGGAAGTTCGATAGGAGCTGTCACATGGAAGGCGTGATCAATCTTCAGACGGTAGGATTCCGGGAGGCGAATACTGACACGTTCTGTGTGAAACACAGTCAGCGCTGGGTCTGCAGACATGACATGTAAATCACCAACCCTTCTCCCAGATGTTTAAAATACTTTATTCAATACTTTATTCAAATATACTGAAAGGCCACAGGCCTATAGTACAAGCAATCAACTTCAAAACTTTAGATAAAAATCAGTGTAAGTACAGCATACAGATACATCATGCCATAGCATATCTTATTCAGCACATCACATGTTATGTAATTAGTTATGACAAATGGGTACCTACATGTAACTAATATTATGTTCTAACATATATTCAGCTCTGAATTTCATTGCATAATACACAAACATTGCCAGGTTTTGAAGTATAATTTTGTTTCTATTACTCAATAGGGCAACAAATTTGTGTTGGTTTGCATGCACACTGTAGTATTTGTTGATATAAAGATTTCTCAATCGAGTATACACCGGGCATATTAAAAGAAAATGATATTCATCTTCAATGGCACATTGATCACAAAGCTTACAAATCCTATTCTCTCTATCAATCGCTCTAAATCTTCCACTCTCAATATATAAATTTTGCGAGGAACATTTAAATCTACTTAACGCCGTTCTAAACTTTTTGACATTAATAACTGACAGATACATTTCCTGGTCTAGATTATATTTAATCATTCTATAGTAAAGACATTTGCTCGAAAGAGACATGTTTTCAAACCATTCTTGCAAATACATATCTTTTAGTCTTCTCGTTAATTCTGAAATAAACAAGTTCTTAAAATCGACATATTGATTGTTCCAGACATATCCAAAGCCGTTTGAGAATAGAAATTTTCTAACTGCAGTAACCCAGTTAGTGTGACCGTTTCTATCAAATAGTACCAACATATTGTAGCATTTTTTGGGTAAACGATACGGGGGCATATTCAATAATTTTAACCAATATTTAATTACATTTATACTCGTAAATAGCGACATTGGATATCCACCACATTCTCCGTAAACCATTAAATTCGTTGTATTGTGTTTAACACCAAGAAATGTCTTGCAAGCTTGTAATTGCACCCGTTCAATATCTGGTAGATGACTTAACCCCCAAATTTCAGCTCCGTATGATATTATAGGGTAAATTTTTGCATCAAATATCTTGAAGTACGAACTTATATTTAAATCTCCAAATACATTCAGTTGCTTATAGAGACCCATCATGACCTTCTGAGCTTGCAGACTTGCGTATTTAGCATGTGTTAGCCATGAGAGACAGTGACTAAAAAATATTCCCAAGTATTTATACGAATTGGTGGTTTCTAGTTCTATGTCCCTGTACTAACATTTCTCATTTTTCGCTAGGCGCCCTCCCCTTTTGAAAACTACTACTTTAGTTTTATTCCTGTTAACCTTTAACTTGTACTCATCACAATATGTCTCTAGTTCCATTATTAGTTTTTGTAAACCTGCCACAGTGCTCGAGAATAGGACAATGTCATCTGCAAAAAGCAGCAGAAATACGTGTACAATATCTGGATGCAATTGGATTCCATTTTCACAATTCATTTCAATTTGAGTTGCTAGTTCATTAATGAAAAACGAAAATAAGAATGGGCTAAGTATACAACCTTGCCTCACTCCAAGCTCTAGGTTAAATGTATCTGACAATTCATTATTATTTCTGACGCAAGCTTTTACACTTTCATAGATATTGTGTAACAGATTTTTCATTTTCGGGCTAAGTCCATGAGTACTGAATGTATCCCAAAGTTTCTTCCTGTCGACAGAGTCAAACGCTTTTTCAAAATCAACAAAAAGAGCATATAATTTACCACCCTTGAAATTAAGATAACGTTGTATAATACTATGTAGGATAAACATATTGTCTATGGTCGTATACCCATGTCTAAATCCAGCCTGAGACTCACTGATTTTATTCATTGCTTCCCCCCACGTCACTAGTCTTTTATTTATGATAAAAGTGAAAACTTTACTAAAAATGCTTAAAAGTGTGATTCCTCTATAGTTGTTTGGATTGTCAACACTGCCTTGTTTATGAATTGGAACGATAATACCGATGGACCAACTGGATGGATACGTTCCACTTTCAAGAATGATATTGAACAACAGTTCAGGTAGGGCGCTATTATATCTGCTGAGCTCTTAATCATCTCAGGTAAAACATCATCAACCCCAGGCGATTTATTACATTTTAAGTTATTGATACCATCAAGTATTTCTTCTCTACTGATCGGAGAATCCAACATATCCTTTGTTATCTCAAAACTAGAGTCAGAGGTTTGAGATGCGTTTAATGTTTCTACCTTATCATTTACTCCTTTCTGTTGATCAGTTCTGAAATTGAAGAGGCCACTAAAATGCTGATGCCAGTCATTCATGTCAATACTGTTGTTTGATATGGTAGGGTTCTTCCGATTTAAGTTTTTTCCAGAACTTTTTTGAATCTATATCCGCTTTTTTGTTCTTATAATAATCAAGCTTTTTTGTTTACAAACTGCATTATAATATATTATTATTCATTTCTTACTTGACAATAATCTTCAAACGTTTCCTTGTCTTTTACCTTTCTAAACTTGTTTAGTAATTTACACCGTTTTCTTTTCAATTTTTCGCAAGTTCCATCATACCATTTGTTTGATATTCTACGTATCATACCAACTTTACGTTTCATATCTTCCGCTGCGGAACACACTGCGTCTGTGACATATCTAATGCTATCGTCGATATTTGTAAAAGCAGAATCGACTGACTTGTCAAACAATAACTGAATGTTTTCAGACAATAGATTTTCTCGAAATACTTCAACTTTATCCTGTTGCCAATAAAACCTATAGGCCTTATTTTAATTTCTTTTAGTGTTATCTAAAGATCTAACATGTTGTGCGTTTACTGATAAGGTAACAGGTAGATGATCTGATTCAGTACGTGACTGTATGCTAAAGTCACAAACATGGTCAAATAACACGGACGATGATATTATGTAATCTATTACACTTGCCCCGTTGTTACCTATAAAAGTAAAGTCTCCAACTTCTGTATCACCACCACAGCGCCCATTCATAATATGAATATTCATGATAGAACAAAGATCTAGTAAGGATTTACCAAAGTTGTTTAAGGTTCTGTCAGCGGAAAAACGTTTCAAAGTAAAATAGTCTGTTAAAAAGTCCCACTGTGATGCATTTTGGTTTTCTGTATAATCTAGAAGGTCATCTTCTACAAAATCTGGGTTTGTACTAGTTCGGGCATTAAAATCTCCGCCACTGAGGATATAAACATCGGGTAAACCAGAAATGATATCTAATAAGGACTCTTGGTACATAAGCACTCCGTTTTTACAGTTTGGTGATAGTTTATCATACCAGGTCGAGCTCTCCGGTTGAATGTAAACACATGAGTATAGAATGTCTCTGTCTAAACCAAACAGAACTCGATCAAATAATATGAAGATAGCATTATCTGTTAGCTTTATCCATTTCTTATAACTACAAAACTGACGACGTATTAACACTACCATTCCACCGGATAGTCTCCCACTAGTAGATAATTTATCTGCTGTTTTCACTATCACATCATGATCAGGGAAGATATTCTGTAATTCTACATCACTACTCCAAGTTTCACTCAGGCCAATTACATCAAATGATTTAACAATAGTCAATAAAATCGGTGTCACATAATTTGTGTATAATTCCACCAATGTTCCAAAACAAAAAAGTCACTGAGTCTGTCGGGTTATCATGGTCATTTGTAGTAGTAATGTGTATGTTAGGAATTGGCTGTACATATGAGTGTTTCCGATGCGCCGTAAAATGTTCCTTATGAGACTCAAGGCCCTGGCCACACCCCTAGTGGGTGACGTCCATGTCCGCGTAACGTGAGTCAGACCTGGGTTTCCGGCTGAGTCCCTGGTTACTTCCACCCCAAGCGTTGTTACGTGTGCGTGAACGTGGTCCTGTAGCCCTGTTCGAGTGAGCCGTGTTGTTCAAGGGAACTTCCATCAACTTGTTACCTTTAAAGTAGTAACGCATGTTGGGGTTCTCTGTACGCCGTCGCTGTAGCTCCTGACGTTGGAATGTGGTCAAGTCGTTAGCGATCCCCACTCCTTGACTTTTCAATTCACTTCTCAGCTTGACCGACCGCCATTTGTCCTCCCAGTTGCACATTCTCACTATAATAGGCCTTGGTTTGTCCCCCCTTTTACCAGACAATCTGTGGGCCCTCTCAATATCCCTGGAGACTAAGGGTGGAAGATCAGTACCTTCCCTGGCCTTATTAAGAATGTCTAGCACTTTCTGCTTACTGTCAGTGTAAGTCTCTCAGGTACATTATACAGAACTAGGTTGTTTCGTCTGCTACGCTGTTCCTGGTCTTCTATCCTATAGTCTAACTCCTCTAGATAACTCTCCATATTATGCGCCCGTTCATCTAGTGCGTCAACATCCAGTCTGATCACATGCTGCTCTTGTTTATTGGAATTAATATCATCTCTCAACTTCTGTATGTCAATCTTCATGCTGTTGATATCACCTTTAATCGATCTGATGTCTGTAGCTAATCTGACCTCACTAGTCTTAATCTGTTCCAAAATGGTGCTCATCATATCCTCTAAACCATCTACAGGGCCAGGGTTGAGTTCTATGTCACCTGACAGCAGAAGCATAGACGGGATCAGTCTCTTAAGAGGCAAAGCTGCTCCTGCCCTCAGGTATTTGTAACTCATGTTACTGCCACCAGAAATACGGCCTTCCATGTTAATAGGTGAATGGAAATAGTCGATAGACGTGAGAAAGCACGATTGACAAATCCCAAGGTGGGCTGGTTCGCCTGACAACAGGTCGAACCCTATCCACGCCAGCTAAAAAGCGCAGCACGAGAGGGTGCTGCCCCAGAAGAGCACCATCGACAGGGGTGTGAAAGGTGGAAATAGCGATGGAGTAGCCACGAATGGTCGAACCCGCCAGGCCTTCTTCCAAACGAGCTTGCAAAAAACCCTATCTGAACACCAGCGCACATAATGGGACCACCTATAGTCACACTGAACGTTTGTAGAAGCCAGAAGCCAGACCTCTGTCTGCAACTGCCACAGGAATTCCACGTGCCTCGAGGCTAGACCTGACAGAGGCCAAGCCACCCACTGAATACGTGGATTGAGATGTGGCGCGCCGTTGGAGAATGTGAGAATGTCAGGTCAGATAGGTAATAGAACAGGAGGCTGAGAATTACCGGAAACCAGCTCTGTGACGGCCAAATCGGTGTCAGGAGCACAAGCAGCCGAGCTGGCTGGGTGGCCTGCTGGGAGAGGACCCGGGGAATCAGGGGAAGTGGTGGAGACGCCCACAGAACCTGCCCCGTTAAATCCAGTAGGAAGGCGTCGGACGCCAACGTCGTCCTCTGGTCCAGTATTCAAGAGCAGGACACGTCCCGCCGGACGCAAACAGATCCACCTGGAACAATCCGTACAACTGGGAGATAACTCTGAATATCCGATCGAGCACCCACTCGTGGGGGGCCAGGATCCGGCGAGAGAGAACATCTGCTCGCACGTTCTCCAGCCCCAGGAGATAAACCGGAATCACCTGACAGTCGCACTGAAAATCCCATGTCTCCCAAAGGAGCGCTAGGGACACCGTGCCACCTTGGATGTAAGTCATGGCCGTACAACTGAAGACAAACCACCTGGCCCCTGACATGATCCAGAAAGCGCTCAAAAACCAACCGAGCAGCTCTCAGTTCTTAAACATTAATGTGAAGACAGGCTTCGGTTTCGGACCAGCGTCCGGGCCCAGAACGCCCTTGCTTGGCAGCTGGAGCTGTATCCGAGGAAGCCAAGCCTCCCCCGAGGGCGACCGAAGTGAACACACACTCTGTTTCTGATACATGGTGACTTCTTACTGTACGGCCCGGCTGTACATGCAATTCCATCACGGTATTATTAGTAAGAAACATGAAAACTTGCAGAATATGCAGACAAATGATGTAACCACGTCCACCCTCAAATAGATCAAGGGAGGGAACCTGTACCCTATTGGCAAGACATTCTCGTGGCAGCTGATGTGTGTCACAACTGTGTACAGCTTGGGTACTCTTCAGGCGCAAAAAAAGAAGGAAAGATGTCACAAAAAACTTGTGAAACAGAATGCATCGTCGGCAGGATTCGAACCTGCGCGGGGAGATCCCAATAGATTTCTAGTCTATCGCCTTAACCACTCGGCCACGACGACCGTTGCTGTCACACGTGGGAAACATGCCTCTGGTCTATGCAAACTAACTTCTCCACACGCTCCAAAATATGTCAGGCCCCAGTAACATTCTTTAACACATACAAACTCCAATCTCTTACTCTCCCACTTGTACAAAGCAAGACAAACTAGCTCATCTTCAAGACAATGGCTGTATTCTAACTAATAACGTAATAACCCCCCACCCCACCCCCTGTATGTATTCTGCCCTACACCTGTCAGCAATTATCTGATATGTTGTAGAAGGCACTCCACTTACTTGGGAAAACAATAACACACAGATCCGCATTCATGTCGGAATAAATATTTTCCGGCACTGTCAGTTCTAAACTAGCAACACTAGGGCGTAATAATCACAGGCCTGCTCCAAATGAATGTATATCTTGTAAGAATGACTTCTCCGACGGGGAAAAGTACAGCAATGCAACAACACATTTACTTCGTGGCATTTGCTTTTCGCAATATGAGTTTATCGATCGTCAATTTAAACAGTTCAATCAAGACGAATTTCACGAAAGGCACGGATGTCCATCATACCTATGGTACACCCAGAGAACGCACTCGCCTGTGCTGTCCGGTCATAATCACATCATAAGAGTGTTCGTAACCTTTTTCCATGAACAAATGCCCACAACCTTGTCAGAAGCTTTTTAGGTCTGCTCCAAACAAGGGAACATATACCTTGTGAAGATGACAAGGGACATTTACAGCAATGCGACACATGGTTTATTAGGTGTGAGGTGCTTGTTTTGAGGGATTAAAATATTTAATGGTGTACAAAGGGCGATGAGGTCTCCCTTTGTCCCTAGTTGTCCCAACAGAATAGTAATTTATCTCTCTTCGACCACAGACAAATACGCCACACGTACCAACTCGTATTTATATGTTCGTCCGTCCTTCCGTCTCGAAACTGTGTCCAGAGCATATCTCTTACAGTTTACATGCTAGGTTCTCGTAATTTCACACACATGTTAATCGTTACCCATAGATGTGTTTGCTATTTTAAAGTTTTTTTTCAGAATTTTGTTTTTTTTATCTGTTTCCATGGAAACATGACTGTAGATGCAAGAACAAAATATTCGATACTTGCATGAGAGTTTATCATACATGTATTCATAATCAGCTACAATTTATCTTTGAAAACATTCTTGAGACGTTGACTGATAGATGAATGCTTGAATAATACATCAGGATAGACGTTTCACGAATCACCTACGCACAAGCAAGTCACATTACATAGTATGAAGAATGTATAATCGTTGAGCTGGAATGTCAGATTGAATAGATGAATAGTAACCTATATTGAATACGATAAACTCAATAAACGTATTGCCTCACAGGCAATAAACGTTAACTTTGCCACACGGTTTAACGTTGCAATCATTGAGAACTATAGACCATCACGCATTAAACGTTGAAAGATGAACACCATACCTACCTCACTGTCTGCAAACTTTTTGAACAAGTGTAGATGCAAGAGCAAAATATTCGACACTCGCATGAGAGTTTATAATACATGTATTCATATTCAGCTACAGTTTATCTTTGAAAACATTCTTGAGACGTTGACTGATTGATGAATGCTTGAATATCAGGATAGACGTTTCACGAATCAGGGGCATTAAGAAATCTGTTCAGCTCTGATGAGGTTCTAAACACTACAATGTAAGCAAAAAACAATTCCATAATCTTTGCTCAATGCACTTCAAACTTATTTACTTTAGGCATTAACAAACTTTACACTGTGTATTGAAATTGTACAAAGACATTTGGTTGAATACGCATTTGAACAACATTTCATTAAACTTATCAAAAAATTATTTACCAGTAATTGTATATAATTCAATATTACTACAACTAATAAAGGAATAAAGATAGAAGTAATATGAGTTCAAAATAACTTCTATTTGATCCTTAACATGCAGTAATTAGTAGACAGTGAGGTAAGAAACTTTCCCGCGTGGTTGTCAGGTACAGACTGAAGTGCATGCTTTTTTCGACCACATGCAACCTTAGGGATGTCATGTGATAAACAAATGCTCGAAACGAGGCTAATTTAAATACATTATGAATGTTAGTTAAATTAGTTACAAAAGTTCTGGCTGGTGCAAGTAGGGATTGAACCAGTAAGTTTAGGATTACAAATCCACAGCCATAACCATAAGACCAACGAGTTAGATATTTGAATCTGAAGTTTCAGTAAACTTGAGTTTAAGATTAAGTTTAAACTTTAAACAATGTTAACACATAAAATTTAATGGAATAGTGAAACATACAATCTTGCATTTACAATGACTTAGTGACAAGTGTGTTTGATGTTTTGTTGTTGTTCTTTTTCCGGAGCATATCTCTTAAAGTTTTCAGAATGTTGGTAGGGGTGGGGGTACCTATTTCCAGGGAAACACGACCTAGTGATAAGTGACAAGTGACAAATGACAAGTGTCTTTGATGTTTCTTAAAGTTTATATGTTAGGTTCACCAAACTTCACACACATGTTAATCATTCCCCACTGATGTGCCTTTTGCTATTTCAATTATTTTTCAGAATTTGTTTTGTTGTTCTTTCTGTGGAAACATGACTTGGTGAAAAATGTGTTTGATGGTTCCCTGGCCACAGCATATCACCCAAACTATACGTGCTACACTTAATACACACTTTAATCATGACCCACAGATATGTGCTATTTATTTGCAAAATGTGATTGTTCTCAAGTCTTTGAAGGGCGTTTAGAAGTGGAATACATAAGAATGAAGATTTTTGTATCGATATCAACTTCTTTATATGAGAACACAACGTTTCGGAGTTAATGCTTACTCCTTCATCAGGTGATGAAGACATTGAAAAGACTTTGAAACCAGCAGAAGCCACCTACAAGACACCCTCGAGCCTGACCTCTACCACAAGACCCAGTCCTTAGCAGAGATGCCAAGCAGCACCTCCATGAGAAAGTGAAAACTACCCACATCACAAAGTTCACCCAGTTACAACGCCCCTCCACCTCCAACATTCCTGAAGCTAACAACAACAACAAGAATGAAGATTTGTATTCCATAACTGTGTGAGACATGAAGAGTAGTTTTTATCGTGTAGCGATTGCAATTATGACCGGATAGCACAGGCAGGTGCGTTCTCTGGGTGTACCATTGGTATGTTTTACCTTTGTCTTGATTGTCATGTTAAAGTGACGATCGATAAACTCAGCTTCAGGAAACTAATGCCACAGAAATAAATGTTGCTGCATTGCTGTAATTTTCAGAGACGTCCTTCTCACAAGACATATATTCTGTTGTTTTGAGCAGGCTTTTGGCTATATTAAATATTCAAGCCTTACAACGACAGCCTATATATGCTCGAGGCATGGCGAACAAAAGATTAAATGCGTCTGAAAAGATGCAATCCATCAGAATATGTGGTTTTAAGAATTGATGTTAGGCGTTTCAAACCATAGCTCATGCATCCCGTCAAGTTCTTGAAAGGTCGGATACGTTATCACACATGTCGTCATCAACATGCGGACTGGTAAACCTATTTGTGCCTAATTGTTCAAGCATAAATCTACAGTATTTCCAAAATCAATGAATACAAGCATATGGTCCCTCCTTAAAGCTGTGTTTTAGAAATGCATATAATGGAGCTTATGATATTGACAAATCATGTGTATTTATTGATAATTAGTCATTGCTTCACCGACATGCACATTGCTGTATATGTTAACGTGCCTATTCATTTGCTGCGACTATTTCGGAACACAAATAACATACTAATAAAGTGATATCGACAACTTACATAATACATTTTGTTGTCAGTGAATCGCCACATTGTTAATGGTAGTCTTCAGTGTATATTATGCTGAAAAGAGGTGCAACAGCTGATGTTTTGTATATCACATGTGATTCCGTATTGTAAACCAAAAGTTACTGTGTTCTGTAATCTGATTGGTTGAAAAACATGATTAAATGGTATTAGATTCCCGGAAACTGAAAGACTATTCACCGCGTATTGACACGTAAACAATTGTTTTGTTGTGTCATCGACAGTGGTGACGTCATTCAAATCATATTGTGACGTAAAGTTAGAGTGACGTCACAAATGAGCAACTCCAGATGCTACCATGAGAACCAGCTGAAACGGCCAGCTGATGACACTTCACTGCTGTGTCCGTATTCGATGTAAACGAGTGCATACACTAAAACCCCTTTGGTTTACTTTTGTGTTTACAATGTCGATAAACATCATGTGTTGGCCAATTTCCGGGTGTTATTGAGTATTTGAAGCACGGGAATATTTCATTTGAAACCTCCGGCTGACGCCGTCGGTTCCAAATGCATTCCCGTGCTTCAAATACTCAATAACACCCGGAAATTGGCCAACATATGATGTTTATCTCCTAATTTACGTCTTCAACCATTTTACATGATGCATTTGCATCGTTTAGAAACTGCCGTTGGAAAATACAAAACGGTATACTTTTTAGTTTCATCCTGCAAACACGTGAACGTTCGTGCGCTGGTATGCAAACTACTTCTTGGCACCCTCAACAAACTAATGAACAGTGTCTAACAAATGTTGAAGAAAGTGTGATTGAGCTTGTCAGTATATAGTTCGTGATCTTGACCATCAGCCGAGAGACCCCGGTTACAGAAAATGATGAGCGGGTGAATTTTACCGCTTAAATGTATTTGAACCCACTTTCTGAGGTAATGGATTAGATTCCACTTGTAAAGGTTAATACAAACAGAAAATGAATACTCATGGGCAGTGATATGGTACTGACTGTCAACACGTGTTCCGTGTAGAGAAACGACGGTCCTGGGATTGCAGAATAAGATAGCTTAACTTAAAGTACTTTTAAGCAAACGCCGAACCTGTAACTGAGTCTGTAGTCTCAGTTGTCGTATTCATTTGGAACCTGATTTTCTTTGGTCTGCCATTTTGGCATTGTCTGATAAGCACATATGGCCCGGTCTGAATTACTCTTTACTTAGTGCAACAGTTGATATCTCAGCGTCTGTGTTACATCATGAAACCATTGCGCAGTGTCGTCCCGAGATACATTCAGAGGACAAGTTACAGCACACAGTTCGAAACATTGAAATTTACCTAATCTGGGATGAACAAATAAAATCCGTTGTATTGTGTTGTTGCGCAGATTCAATTTACTTCACTCTAACTGCTTATAAGTTGATCTGAAACTGCAGTGACGTTAAATCATTATAATGGCACGAATAATCTGATTACATGTATGAAGCTTGAAACCGGCAGATACCTACAGAAAAAAGTGTTTGCCTCGTGTCTATAGAAGGGATATAATGTGGGGATGAATGACACGTACTTTTATCTTGGCCCGTTTATGACGATACATACTGAAAGGAAATTTACAACAATGCGACATCGATTTATTTGTGTCAAATTTACTAGCAAGCTGAGTTTATGGAACATTAATTTAAACCGGACAATCAAGACGAATTTCACAAAAAGCACGGAGATTCAACATGCCTATACCATACTCTGCGAATGCACACGCCTGGACTATCAGGTTACAATCGGTAAACGATTATTTGTCATTATCATGTCTCACAGGCATTGCTTGTTATCGTATACGTTTGCGTTAGTGAAACAAATGTGGACAATTTGAACGTTTATGTATGGCGTTACTATAGCAAAGGTTACGCGGATGGATAAATAACATGGTACAGGCACTGTGAGACTATTAAGGAAGTCCACATTCAGTTCAATAGTATTGAATTTCCAATTATGTGCTGTCACTTCTGTCAAAGTAGTCATGCGCAAGCAGAATAGACTTAAGAAACTACGTGTTGGTTATTGTAGTGTATACATATGGAAATTAATTAAGCAACACCAAATTCAAAGACACATAAAAACTTAACAAAGTTTAACGAAGTAATTTTGATGATTGATTATTCAATTTTGATGTATTGACATACAGCATGAGCTTTTCATGGGTTGATATGACGCGCGTGAAGCTTGCACAGCGCACGTGCATTGCTTTAACCTCAACTTTCGAAAAATGCACTTTTTCCCTGGGGTGTTTACAAGCGCAGGTTGTCGATTGCATTCGGTTTTTCATTCATTTCAATGTCATGGCACGTAGGAAATTATCAGAGGCCACTCGTTGGCAAATAATCGGCATGAGGAATGCTGGTATGTCTCTAAGACAAATCGGGACTCAAATCGGACGACATCATTCCATAATTTCAAAACTTTTGAAAAAATACCGGGCCACTAATGAAGTTAAAGACCTGCCTAGACCAGGAAGACCCAGGAAGACCACAGTCCGGGAGGACAGAGCTTTACTGAGACTTGTACGGCGCAGGTCCTTCGACTCGAGCTCTCGGTTGAGACAGGAGTGGCTTCCAGGGAGACCCATCTCGAACAGGACTGTTCGGAATCGTCTGAAAGCTGCAGGATACCGGGCAAGGAGGCCAATCAAGCGACCCAGACTGTCTCCAGCCCATAAGGCAGCCCGACTGGCCTGGTGTAATGACCGTTTGCACTGGAACATTGCCTCTTGGAGGAAGGTCCATTTCTCAGATGAGAGCCGGTTCTTGCTGCACATGGTGGACGGTCGTACTCGGGTCTGGAGGCAGAGGAACACAGCAATGGCTCCACGGAACATCCAGGAGACTGTGGCCTTTGGGGGAGGTTCCGTTATGGTATGGGGGTGCATTTCCATGAACTGCAAGTTGGATATCATTACCATCCGTGGCAACCTTAACGGTGTTCGTTACCAACAGGAGGTTCTTGACAGGGCTGTGGTACCTCATTTTGAGAACCATCCTCTGGCAACGAGACCCATATTTATGGACGACAATGCTAGACCTCACAGGGCGCATGCTGTAAATGATTTTTTGCGGCAAAATGCAATTGACAGAATTCCATGGCCTGCCATGAGCCCTGACCTCAACCCCATTGAACATTTGTGGGACTTTATTGGCCGTCGTGTGAGGCAGAGAGACCCACCAGTCCATAATCTCAACGAATTGACGGCTGCCCTGCATGAGGAGTGGAACAGGATCCCCCAGAATCAGATCCGGAGACTCATCCAAGGAATGAGGAGGCGTCTGGAATCGGTGGTGCGTGCGCAGGGAGGACACACTAGATATTGATGAAAGTCGGTGTGCAGACTCTCAGATGACTGTTCTTTCTTTCCATGTGACATTTGTGTTAATACACCTGACAACAACGTCTGTGGATGAATAGTAAATTGTGTCCATTTTTTCATGAATTTAAGACAGTTTTAAGAATTTGGATTTCGTTGCAATAAAGCAAAGTCTTGATACTTTTTCCCTTTAAGTTGTTTGTCAGAGATCGTCTGTTGAATAAAAAAGTGTCAAACTATATCAACCCGGCATATTTTGATTGTCAGAACACTTCAAAGTTGCTCCAATAGAAAAAATTGGGGTGTTGCTTGATTAATTTCCAGGTGTATATTTAGTCGAGCTCCAAGGGAGATAATCTGCTATTCTGCTAGGACGCTGGGAACACTTGCATGGACAAAGGGGCAGTGCATCGCCCTTAGTTCACCGCTGAACATTTCTTAATCCCTGGAAATGTGCACCTCAGAAGATTTACCAACACCACAGATAAGCCGTATCAAAAGCGAGGACAGTTTAACAAGACTTGCTAGCGTGCATAATACTGCTGTTTTTGTCATACTCTTTTGGAGATAAGAACATTGATTTCAAACGTATTGAAATATGCGAAATTAGATGAAACGAGCAATTCACATGATGGAAACATATGATCATCTTGCTTCAGCACAGGCAACATGAAGATGTACGTTCATATACATACCCCAGAAATCCGGTATCAGCCATAAATATCGAAGGTGAATAAACATTTTCAAATGTGTTTTCTCACCAAACTACATTCACATGTTTCCAAACCGAGTAAACATAGAATGAAATGAGAAATTTCAGCACCCACTGAAATTTAAAAGGAATGCACTGGAAATACTGTATGATCATCTCTTTACCTGAGTATCTGTTTTGCAGTTCATGTTTGGAAATACCTGACAATCCAGTCAGGGCATACATGAACGACCTGCTTGTGAATAAGAAAATGCACAATGAGCATATGTTTAAGGTAAACATACGTAAACAGAGTCATTACGTACATTTCTACTGTCTTTACTTTTTTCAGTGTTGTACTATAGGCCTTTTGATCAAGGGAAGATGTCACAAAACAGTTGTGAAAAAGAATGCGTCGTCGGCAGAATTCGAACCTGTGCGGGAAGATCCCAATAGATTTCTAGTCTATCGCCTTAACCACTTTTTTTTTTTTTCATTAAAATATTTATTCACAAAATTGTAGAATTACAGTCGCAGACAGTGCTTACACTACCACCTCATAAATAAAATATGTATCACAGATTTGGGGTGGCAGTGCCTAACATTTCAACATAACATTAACATTTGGAAAGAGAGGCAGTATGTTTTCATAGAAATGTTCAGAAGTTTTTTATAGGTTACAATGAAGAAATATACCCGGATGAATGTATAATATATTTAATGTAGGTAATCTGAGTACCTCTGTATTTATAAAGCATTATGTAATATTCTAATCTAACGGTGAGTGGAGAACAATCTCATTTCCATCCAACGATATGAATGTATTGCTTATGACATATTTTTGAATAAAAATGTGTGATTGATTTGCTTTGGAATATTTAAAGAACAACAGGCTAAAATGACGTCTTATCAATGATTTGAAAAATGCCTTCATGTGAAATGAAATCATGTTTTGGCTCAATATCACCCTCATTTTAAATACAGCTAGACGATAAATTGAGAATACAATGTCCATGAATGCTTTAGACGACAACTTCTTTTCTGGTAAGAACCCAAACAATAACCAGATAGATAACCGTCCAAAACTAAAGCCTGTGTCCTGGCACACATCTGTCAACATTTCAATGATGAGGTCTTGCAAGGGCGATAACTCCTTGCAGAAGACGAACAGATGTAAAATGTCTTCTGTTTGTATGTGACACACTGGACAAACATCAGTGTTTGACAGTCCAATTTTTAGAAGTTTATCATATGTGAAAACAATATTATGTGCAATTTTAAAATCTAACTGCATGGAGTCTGTTGATTTATCTTTTTCCCATACATTCATCCAAATATCTTTCCAATTAATATCCAGTGCAAGCTGATTCCACCAAGCGATAGCTACTGGTTCCTTGAAATGTTTTTTCCTGAGAACTTCATAACAAAATTTTGTTGTGAATAAATCAACAGACAGATCCTGGTTTTGAACAGTGCATGTTATGTCTCTTGATGGGGAGTTAGTGGCAACCTCTGACAAAATGATCTTTTTCCACTCTGACGGAAACGCTAATAAAATAATGGCATAACATTGTTGTATGGTACTTACATCCATCTCAGGTAAGGTCTCATGGATTATTTTAACAATAATGTGTCCAGACATGAATTTTGGAATAACTTCAAAACAAATATGCTTGATGCAAATAATTCCACTTGAAATAAATGACTGAAACATAAGAGTTTTTCCATTGAATGTAATCAATGGATTCTTAAATATTGGCTGATTCATGATCTCATCTACCTTTTTAAGTAATGGTCTTTTTCCTTCATTCAATTCATTCCATGCAGCTAGTAACTCTGCATAAAATGGACTTATATTCTGTAAATAGGCTTTATCATATTCAAGGCTTAAAGCATCAATTCCTAAGTTCATTTTCAGAAGATGTGACATAAAATATACAAATGTTTGTTTCCAAACACAACTGAGCTGACAACTGACATAGGCTCTCAGTAATTTCAGCCTTAAAGCATATTTTTTTAAACGTAAATCTGGTATATTAAGACCTCCATCTAAACAAACACCAATGCATGTACCGTGTGCTATTTTGGCAGGTTTGTTATGCCATAAAAAGTCTCTAAACATTTGTGTAAATTTATTCTCCACCCAATATGGAACAGGTAGTACAGTGAACATATACCACAAACGAGAGCTCATAAGGATATTAATAACAATGGCTCTGCCTTGTAAGGTTAACTGTCTACGCAGCCATGAATTTAACAGTGCTTGTATTTTGTCTATTTTCTTCCTCCAGTTTAAAGTTTCACACATCGCTTTGTCGATGCCGATTTTTCAATATTGATTTTTGCACCCGTTGCCTCACAATAGAAGTTAACTGTACTAAATGTTTCAAGGACAGAGTTAACATCTGACACAGTAACTGTTGTGTCATCAGCATGTTGGTATATCAAAGAATTAATATCATTACTGATGTTAATTCCATGAATATCAGGATTGTTTTTTATTATTAAATTCAGTGGCTCTGACACCAACACATATAGCATAGAGCTCATTGGATCCCCCTGCCTAACTCCACGAGTTAAAGTGAAGTATGGTGTCAAATGACCATTGCATTTCACAGAACTCTTTATATCAGTATATAGGATCTTAATCCATGAAGTGAAAAAATCTCCAAAGTTAAATTTCCTAAGAATTTGAAATAAATATTGGTGCGATACCCTATCAAAGGCTTTTTCTTGATCTATTTTAATGAGATAGGAGTCATCCTTATGATTACTGACAACATCAATGACATCTCTAACAGAATGTAGGTTACTGGCTATGTCTCTTCCTGGTATGCAACAAGATTGTTCAGGGGAGACAACTGAAGCCATCGCATTTCTCAATCTCAACGACAACACTCTAGAAATGAGCTTAGAGTCTACATTAATCAATGAGATAGGTCTGTAACACTTAATGTCCCTTTTGTCACCTTTCTTTTTATAAAATAAACTAATAATACTCTTTTTCATGGAGCGAGAAAGATTATGCTCTTTGTATATACCATCTACAACTTCTAAAAAGAAGGGACATAAAATATTCCAAAACTTTAAATAAAACTCAACAGTTAGGCCGTCCGGACCCGGTGATTTATTCTTTTTCATTCCTTTGAGTGCTTTTGTAAGCTCACTCTGAGAAATAGGTACGTCACATGATTGTTTTTCTTCTTCAGAAAGTTTTTTCCCAATATTATCAATGAGACTTTGTTGTTTTACGAAATCACATTGCTCAGCAGTAAATAAGGATGAGTAAAATTGCTGAGCAGTATCTAAAATATCCTCTGTATTCCTGGCTATAGTACCATCTTCCTTGTACAGTGATTTTATTGAATTAGCCTGTTGTTTACTTTTTTCAAGGTTCAAAAAGTAAGTGGTGTTTCTATCTGACTCCAGCGTGCACTGAGCTTTTGACCTGAGAATAGCACCCTTGGATTTATTATGCTCATACACCTCTAGTTCACTTTCCAATAATTGTAAATCGGTAGATTTATAGCCAGGAATGGAGGATATTTTATGATATTCAATTCTAAGCTTATTTTGAATTTTATAATAATCAGCTTTTGCTTCCCTGTTTTTCTTAGATGCATAAAATCTGGAAAATGTTTTAAATTTGTATTTTAAGTTATCCCACCATATCAATGGATCTGTTTTAAGTAAAGGGCATTGTTTTGCCTCCTCTATTAATGCAATAATTCGTAAGTAGAATGTGAAATCTTCCAGAAGCTGATTATTAAAAATCCATACCCCAGGACCTCTTTCTACTGAAGAAAAGTCCAATCTGAGGGCTACTATACTGTGATCGCTCACAGAGGAATATCTAATGTAACTATTTACAGCACTTGTAATGAGATCTCTTGAAACAATTATCAGATCAATTCTAGATTGTTTCATACTTCCTAACACAGACTGTATTCTGGTAAATTCTTTTTTGTCATAGTTTTTATATCTCCATATATCAACTAGGCTGTTGTCAGAGAGAAAATCGTTTAAAACATTGCTACTTTGAATATTAAACGATGTATTGTTGATGCCTTTATCAAGTAAAGGATTTAATATCTCATTAAAATCCCCAGCACAAATTATGTGTTCTTTCTCAATCCATGTTGTCAAATTCTTGAAAAAATCTATTCTCTCTTTACTCTCATTTGGGGCATACACGTTTAATAAAGCAACTGATCTATCTTCAATAGCTAGGGAAGCCTTTATTAATCCTCCTTCTTCATCTTTTCTAAGCAGCTTAACATTTTGCTCAAAACCATCTGAGACTAATATAGCTACACCTCTTCTATCATTTTCTGCATTAGAATAGAAAATAGTTCCTGGCCACAAATGTTTATATTTTTCTATATATTCATCCGACCAAAAAGTTTCCTGCAAAAAAGCAATATTGACTTGAGAATTCCTAATTAGTGCAAATACATTTTGCATTTTGGCTGTATCCCGGAGTCCATTTACATTCCATGACCATATTGTGACCATTGCAGAAAAGAGAAATAGATGCTTACTAGACAACATTATGGAGTTTCCATAACATTTTCCAACACACCTGATAATTCTCTTCTGTCATTGACCTTTTCTGCTTTCTTTTTCTTTTGTTGGTCTTTTTTATTTTCTCTCACTTTATTTTCCAAGTCATTGTTTTGTAATACCGTCTCTGATAATTTAGGCTGCAGTTTGTGCCTTCTTGCACGTTTACGCGACGCAATTGTCCACTTTGCAGATGATACACCGGTTGGTTTTTGAATGTCTTTATCCTCTTCTCTTGTGTCCAGGCTTTCCTGAAGCAAAGCGTTCTTGTCTGTGGTGTCCTTGTCCTCCTTCTCGCAATCAGAAATATCCTCAGCAAATGGAATTACTTGCGTATTATCTTCCTTCGCCGTTTTTTCAGTTCCTTGTAATTTTGTCTCTTCTTTTTGATTTCTCTTGGTTTCTTCTGTTCCATCTGCATGATTCTCCTTTGACGCGGAAATATGTTCCAGAGGAACCTCATCCCAGGATTTTGTTGGGGCTAACTCCCTCTCCAAATCCGAATCAGAATCGCTAAACCTTTCCTCATCCTCTATATCGGAGAAACAGTTGCAGATTTCAATTGAACGAAAACAGATATGACAACTACGTTCCTGATTTTCTTCTGCTTTGCAATTTCTGGCAATGTGTCCACTTCCACTGCATTTATAACATTTGGTGTTAGGACAATCCTTCACCACGTGACCTCCAGAATTGCACTTGAAGCATAACCGTTCTTGGTTATTGTGTATAACTCTAAAATACCTGTATCCATCCAGGGTGTTAAACCCCATTGAATACGGTAATGAGTTACATTCAGGGGGAAATACCACCCTCACATATCTTGTGCCATCAAAAATGTGTGTGCCTTTAAGAGTTCTGTGCTTGATGTCACTTTTCATAGTTATTCCTCTCTCACTGAGAAGTTTTTCTATTTCTTCATCATCGATGTACGGTGGGAGATGAAGAAATGACACCACTACACTGTCACTCTGAAGCAGTCTGAATGAGATCTTCTGATCTTCTATAACTAAGTCATTTGTTTCAGCAAGAATCCTTGCCTCGGTGCTGTCAGGGACTGTTACATCAAAGCAATCTGTGCCTTTCAACACACATGCCCACACATCAGATACATACTCCAACAAAACATTGCAAAGCGTGCTTGCGGTTACAACTCTGTTGTCTCCTACATGAACTTCAATTGTGCAATCCTTCTGATACTTTCTTTTTGAATAGGAGTCCGCCATTTTGTCTCCAGTCAGCAAGATGTCCACAACACAGCGACCGTATATAGCACGCACCTAAGTGCTTGCTAACGAGGTAGGTTCACATACAATTACATTGTAAATGTCATCCTACCTTTAGGCACCAAATTCAAGTTCAGACGTCCCTTTAAATGACAATCTCCGAGAAAACTTGTAACTCTCTCGTAAATCCGTCCATACACCTCCAATTCAAGGGAGGTACTATCCCAATAGATTTCTAGTCTATCGCCTTAACCACTCGGTCACGACGACCGTTGCTGTCAGATGTGGGAAACATGCCTCTGGTCTATGCAAACTAACTTCTCCACACGCTCCAAAATATGTCAGGCCCAAGTAACATTCCTTAACACATACAAACTCCAACCTCTACTCTCCCACTTGTACAAAGCAAGACAAACTGGCTCATCTTCAAGACAATGGCTGTATTCTAACCACCCTGTATGTATTCTGGCCTACACCTGTCTCTTGCAGTAAATAATCTTGTGCCCAGTGGAATATACTTTGCATGCATGCATGCACCCGAGACCAGCCACCTGCACTGTGTTCGAGTTACCCGTGGAAGACGAGTCTGTTGGCATGCCATTCTCGTGGCAGCTGATGTGTGCCACAACTGTGTACAGCTTGGGTACTCTTCAGGCGCAAAAAACGAAGGAAACATGTCACAAAACAGTTGTGAAAAAGAATGCGTCGTCGGCAGGATTCGAACCTGCGCGGGAAGATCCCAATAGATTTCTAGTCTATCGCCTTAACCACTCGGCCACGACGACCGTTGCTGTCAGATGTGGGAAACATGCCTCTGGTCTATGCAAACTAACTTCTCCACACGCTCCAAAATATGTCAGGCCCAAGTAACATTCCTTAACACATACAAACTCCAACCTCTACTCTCCCACTTGTACAAAGCAAGACAAACTGGCTCATCTTCAAGACAATGGCTGTATTCTAACCACCCTGTATGTATTCTGGCCTACACCTGTCTCTTGCAGTAAATAATCTTGTGCCCAGTGGAATATACTTTGCATGCATGCATGCACCCGAGACCAGCCACCTGCACTGTGTTCGAGTTACCCGTGGAAGACGAGTCTGTTGGCATGCCATTCTCGTGGCAGCTGATGTGTGCCACAACTGTGTACAGCTTGGGTACTCTTCAGGCGCAAAAAACGAAGGAAACATGTCACAAAACAGTTGTGAAAAAGAATGCGTCGTCGGCAGGATTCGAACCTGCGCGGGAAGATCCCAATAGATTTCAAGTCTATCGCCTTAACCACTCGGCCACGACGACCGTTGCTGTCAGATGTGGGAAACATGCCTCTGGTCTATGCAAACTAACTTCTCCACACGCTCCAAAATATGTCAGGCCCAAGTAACATTCCTTAACACATACAAACTCCAACCTCTACTCTCCCACTTGTACAAAGCAAGACAAACTGGCTCATCTTCAAGACAATGGCTGTATTCTAACCACCCTGTATGTATTCTGGCCTACACCTGTCTCTTGCAGTAAATAATCTTGTGCCCAGTGGAATATACTTTGCATGCATGCATGCACCCGAGACCAGCCACCTGCACTGTGTTCGAGTTACCCGTGGAAGACGAGTCTGTTGGCATGCCATTCTCGTGGCAGCTGATGTGTGCCACAACTGTGTACAGCTTGGGTACTCTTCAGGCGCAAAAAACGAAGGAAACATGTCACAAAACAGTTGTGAAAAAGAATGCGTCGTCGGCAGGATTCGAACCTGCGCGGGAAGATCCCAATAGATTTCTAGTCTATCGCCTTAACCACTCGGCCACGACGACCGTTGCTGTCAGATGTGGGAAACATGCCTCTGGTCTATGCAAACTAACTTCTCCACACGCTCCAAAATATGTCAGGCCCAAGTAACATTCCTTAACACATACAAACTCCAACCTCTACTCTCCCACTTGTACAAAGCAAGACAAACTGGCTCATCTTCAAGACAATGGCTGTATTCTAACCACCCTATATGTATTCTGGCCTACACCTGTCTCTTGCAGTAAATAATCTTGTGCCCAGTGGAATATACTTTGCATGCATGCATGCACCCGAGACCAGCCACCTGCACTGTGTTCGAGTTACCCGTGGAAGACGAGTCTGTTGGCATGCCATTCTCATGGCAGCTGATGTGTGCCACAACTGTGTACAGCTTGGGTACTCTTCAGGCGCAAAAAAACGAAGGAAACATGTCACAAAACAGTTGTGAAAAAGAATGCGTCGTCGGCAGGATTCGAACCTGCGCGGGAAGATCCCAATAGATTTCAAGTCTATCGCCTTAACCACTCGGCCACGACGACCGTTGCTGTCAGATGTGGGAAACATGCCTCTGGTCTATGCAAACTAACTTCTCCACACGCTCCAAAATATGTCAGGCCCAAGTAACATTCCTTAACACATACAAACTCCAACCTCTACTCTCCCACTTGTACAAAGTAAGACAAACTGGCTCATCTTCAAGACAATGGCTGTATTCTAAGCACCCTGTATGTATTCTGGCCTACACCTGTCTCTTGCAGTAAATAATCTTGTGCCCAGTGGAATATACTTTGCATGCATGCATGCACCCGAGACCAGCCACCTGCACTGTGTTCGAGTTACCCGTGGAAGACGAGTCTGTTGGCATGCCATTCTCGTGGCAGCTGATGTGTGCCACAACTGTGTACAGCTTGGGTACTCTTCAGGCGCAAAAAACGAAGGAAACATGTCACAAAACAGTTGTGAAAAAGAATGCGTCGTCGGCAGGATTCGAACCTGCGCGGGAAGATCCCAATAGATTTCTAGTCTATCGCCTTAACCACTCGGCCACGACGACCGTTGCTGTCAGATGTGGGAAACATGCCTCTGGTCTATGCAAACTAACTTCTCCACACGCTCCAAAATATGTCAGGCCCAAGTAACATTCCTTAACACATACAAACTCCAACCTCTACTCTCCCACTTGTACAAAGCAAGACAAACTGGCTCATCTTCAAGACAATGGCTGTATTCTAACCACCCTGTATGTATTCTGGCCTACACCTGTCTCTTGCAGTAAATAATCTTGTGCCCAGTGGAATATACTTTGCATGCATGCATGCATGCACCCGAGACCAGCCACCTGCACTGTGTTCGAGTTACCCGTGGAAGACGAGTCTGTTGGCATGCCATTCTCGTGGCAGCTGATGTGTGCCACAACTGTGTACAGCTTGGGTACTCTTCAGGCGCAAAAAAACGAAGGAAACATGTCACAAAACAGTTGTGAAAAAGAATGCGTCGTCGGCAGGATTCGAACCTGCGCGGGAAGATCCCAATAGATTTCTAGTCTATCGCCTTAACCACTCGGCCACGACGACCGTTGCTGTCAGATGTGGGAAACATGCCTCTGGTCTATGCAAACTAACTTCTCCACACGCTCCAAAATATGTCAGGCCCAAGTAACATTCCTTAACACATACAAACTCCAACCTCTACTCTCCCACTTGTACAAAGTAAGACAAACTGGCTCATCTTCAAGACAATGGCTGTATTCTAACCACCCTGTATGTATTCTGGCCTACACCTGTCTCTTGCAGTAAATAATCTTGTGCCCAGTGGAATATACTTTGCATGCATGCATGCACCCGAGACCAGCCACCTGCACTGTGTTCGAGTTACCCGTGGAAGACGAGTCTGTTGGCATGCCATTCTCGTGGCAGCTGATGTGTGCCACAACTGTGTACAGCTTGGGTACTCTTCAGGCGCAAAAAAACGAAGGAAACATGTCACAAAACAGTTGTGAAAAAGAATGCGTCGTCGGCAGGATTCGAACCTGCGCGGGAAGATCCCAATAGATTTCTAGTCTATCGCCTTAACCACTCGGCCACGACGACCGTTGCTGTCAGATGTGGGAAACATGCCTCTGGTCTATGCAAACTAACTTCTCCACACGCTCCAAAATATGTCAGGCCCAAGTAACATTCCTTAACACATACAAACTCCAACCTCTACTCTCCCACTTGTACAAAGTAAGACAAACTGGCTCATCTTCAAGACAATGG
This sequence comes from Haliotis asinina, assembly GCF_037392515.1. Lineage (NCBI taxonomy): Eukaryota > Metazoa > Mollusca > Gastropoda > Lepetellida > Haliotidae > Haliotis > Haliotis asinina. Next base: position 9,188,984 of record NC_090295.1, on the reverse strand, counting down.
CTGTATTCTAAGCACCCTGTATGTATTCTGGCCTACACCTGTCTCTTGCAGTAAATAATCTTGTGCCCAGTGGAATATACTTTGCATGCATGCATGCACCCGAGACCAGCCACCTGCACTGTGTTCGAGTTACCCGTGGAAGACGAGTCTGTTGGCATGCCATTCTCGTGGCAGCTGATGTGTGCCACAACTGTGTACAGCTTGGGTACTCTTCAGGCGCAAAAAACGAAGGAAACATGTCACAAAACAGTTGTGAAAAAGAATGCGTCGTCGGCAGGATTCGAACCTGCGCGGGAAGATCCCAATAGATTTCTAGTCTATCGCCTTAACCACTCGGCCACGACGACCGTTGCTGTCAGATGTGGGAAACATGCCTCTGGTCTATGCAAACTAACTTCTCCACACGCTCCAAAATATGTCAGGCCCAAGTAACATTCCTTAACACATACAAACTCCAACCTCTACTCTCCCACTTGTACAAAGCAAGACAAACTGGCTCATCTTCAAGACAATGGCTGTATTCTAACCACCCTGTATGTATTCTGGCCTACACCTGTCTCTTGCAGTAAATAATCTTGTGCCCAGTGGAATATACTTTGCATGCATGCATGCACCCGAGACCAGCCACCTGCACTGTGTTCGAGTTACCCGTGGAAGACGAGTCTGTTGGCATGCCATTCTCGTGGCAGCTGATGTGTGCCACAACTGTGTACAGCTTGGGTACTCTTCAGGCGCAAAAAAACGAAGGAAACATGTCACAAAACAGTTGTGAAAAAGAATGCGTCGTCGGCAGGATTCGAACCTGCGCGGGAAGATCCCAATAGATTTCTAGTCTATCGCCTTAACCACTCGGCCACGACGACCGTTGCTGTCAGATGTGGGAAACATGCCTCTGGTCTATGCAAACTAACTTCTCCACACGCTCCAAAATATGTCAGGCCCAAGTAACATTCCTTAACACATACAAACTCCAACCTCTACTCTCCCACTTGTACAAAGCAAGACAAACTGGCTCATCTTCAAGACAATGGCTGTATTCTAACCACCCTGTATGTATTCTGGCCTACACCTGTCTCTTGCAGTAAATAATCTTGTGCCCAGTGGAATATACTTTGCATGCATGCATGCACCCGAGACCAGCCACCTGCACTGTGTTCGAGTTACCCGTGGAAGACGAGTCTGTTGGCATGCCATTCTCGTGGCAGCTGATGTGTGCCACAACTGTGTACAGCTTGGGTACTCTTCAGGCGCAAAAAAACGAAGGAAACATGTCACAAAACAGTTGTGAAAAAGAATGCGTCGTCGGCAGGATTCGAACCTGCGCGGGAAGATCCCAATAGATTTCTAGTCTATCGCCTTAACCACTCGGCCACGACGACCGTTGCTGTCAGATGTGGGAAACATGCCTCTGGTCTATGCAAACTAACTTCTCCACACGCTCCAAAATATGTCAGGCCCAAGTAACATTCCTTAACACATACAAACTCCAACCTCTACTCTCCCACTTGTACAAAGTAAGACAAACTGGCTCATCTTCAAGACAATGGCTGTATTCTAACCACCCTGTATGTATTCTGGCCTACACCTGTCTCTTGCAGTAAATAATCTTGTGCCCAGTGGAATATACTTTGCATGCATGCATGCACCCGAGACCAGCCACCTGCACTGTGTTCGAGTTACCCGTGGAAGACGAGTCTGTTGGCATGCCATTCTCGTGGCAGCTGATGTGTGCCACAACTGTGTACAGCTTGGGTACTCTTCAGGCGCAAAAAACGAAGGAAACATGTCACAAAACAGTTGTGAAAAAGAATGCGTCGTCGGCAGGATTCGAACCTGCGCGGGAAGATCCCAATAGATTTCTAGTCTATCGCCTTAACCACTCGGCCACGACGACGACCGTTGCTGTCAGATGTGGGAAACATGCCTCTGGTCTATGCAAACTAACTTCTCCACACGCTCCAAAATATGTCAGGCCCAAGTAACATTCCTTAACACATACAAACTCCAACCTCTACTCTCCCACTTGTACAAAGCAAGACAAACTGGCTCATCTTCAAGACAATGGCTGTATTCTAACCACCCTGTATGTATTCTGGCCTACACCTGTCTCTTGCAGTAAATAATCTTGTGCCCAGTGGAATATACTTTGCATGCATGCATGCACCCGAGACCAGCCACCTGCACTGTGTTCGAGTTACCCGTGGAAGACGAGTCTGTTGGCATGCCATTCTCGTGGCAGCTGATGTGTGCCACAACTGTGTACAGCTTGGGTACTCTTCAGGCGCAAAAAACGAAGGAAACATGTCACAAAACAGTTGTGAAAAAGAATGCGTCGTCGGCAGGATTCGAACCTGCGCGGGAAGATCCCAATAGATTTCTAGTCTATCGCCTTAACCACTCGGCCACGACGACCGTTGCTGTCAGATGTGGGAAACATGCCTCTGGTCTATGCAAACTAACTTCTCCACACGCTCCAAAATATGTCAGGCCCAAGTAACATTCCTTAACACATACAAACTCCAACCTCTACTCTCCCACTTGTACAAAGCAAGACAAACTGGCTCATCTTCAAGACAATGGCTGTATTCTAACCACCCTGTATGTATTCTGGCCTACACCTGTCTCTTGCAGTAAATAATCTTGTGCCCAGTGGAATATACTTTGCATGCATGCATGCACCCGAGACCAGCCACCTGCACTGTGTTCGAGTTACCCGTGGAAGACGAGTCTGTTGGCATGCCATTCTCGTGGCAGCTGATGTGTGCCACAACTGTGTACAGCTTGGGTACTCTTCAGGCGCAAAAAACGAAGGAAACATGTCACAAAACAGTTGTGAAAAAGAATGCGTCGTCGGCAGGATTCGAACCTGCGCGGGAAGATCCCAATAGATTTCTAGTCTATCGCCTTAACCACTCGGCCACGACGACCGTTGCTGTCCGATGTGGGAAACATGCCTCTGGTCTATGCAAACTAACTTCTCCACACGCTCCAAAATATGTCAGGCCCAAGTAACATTCCTTAACACATACAAACTCCAACCTCTACTCTCCCACTTGTACAAAGCAAGACAAACTGGCTCATCTTCAAGACAATGGCTGTATTCTAACCACCCTGTATGTATTCTGGCCTACACCTGTCTCTTGCAGTAAATAATCTTGTGCCCAGTGGAATATACTTTGCATGCATGCATGCACCCGAGACCAGCCACCTGCACTGTGTTCGAGTTACCCGTGGAAGACGAGTCTGTTGGCATGCCATTCTCGTGGCAGCTGATGTGTGCCACAACTGTGTACAGCTTGGGTACTCTTCAGGCGCAAAAAACGAAGGAAACATGTCACAAAACAGTTGTGAAAAAGAATGCGTCGTCGGCAGGATTCGAACCTGCGCGGGAAGATCCCAATAGATTTCTAGTCTATCGCCTTAACCACTCGGCCACGACGACCGTTGCTGTCAGATGTGGGAAACATGCCTCTGGTCTATGCAAACTAACTTCTCCACACGCTCCAAAATATGTCAGGCCCAAGTAACATTCCTTAACACATACAAACTCCAACCTCTACTCTCCCACTTGTACAAAGCAAGACAAACTGGCTCATCTTCAAGACAATGGCTGTATTCTAACCACCCTGTATGTATTCTGGCCTACACCTGTCTCTTGCAGTAAATAATCTTGTGACCAGTGGAATATACTTTGCATGCATGCATGCACCCGAGACCAGCCACCTGCACTGTGTTCGAGTTACCCGTGGAAGACGAGTCTGTTGGCATGCCATTCTCGTGGCAGCTGATGTGTGCCACAACTGTGTACAGCTTGGGTACTCTTCAGGCGCAAAAAACGAAGGAAACATGTCACAAAACAGTTGTGAAAAAGAATGCGTCGTCGGCAGGATTCGAACCTGCGCGGGAAGATCCCAATAGATTTCTAGTCTATCGCCTTAACCACTCGGCCACGACGACCGTTGCTGTCAGATGTGGGAAACATGCCTCTGGTCTATGCAAACTAACTTCTCCACACGCTCCAAAATATGTCAGGCCCAAGTAACATTCCTTAACACATACAAACTCCAACCTCTACTCTCCCACTTGTACAAAGCAAGACAAACTGGCTCATCTTCAAGACAATGGCTGTATTCTAACCACCCTGTATGTATTCTGGCCTACACCTGTCTCTTGCAGTAAATAATCTTGTGCCCAGTGGAATATACTTTGCATGCATGCATGCACCCGAGACCAGCCACCTGCACTGTGTTCGAGTTACCCGTGGAAGACGAGTCTGTTGGCATGCCATTCTCGTGGCAGCTGATGTGTGCCACAACTGTGTACAGCTTGGGTACTCTTCAGGCGCAAAAAAACGAAGGAAACATGTCACAAAACAGTTGTGAAAAAGAATGCGTCGTCGGCAGGATTCGAACCTGCGCGGGAAGATCCCAATAGATTTCTAGTCTATCGCCTTAACCACTCGGCCACGACGACCGTTGCTGTCAGATGTGGGAAACATGCCTCTGGTCTATGCAAACTAACTTCTCCACACGCTCCAAAATATGTCAGGCCCAAGTAACATTCCTTAACACATACAAACTCCAACCTCTACTCTCCCACTTGTACAAAGTAAGACAAACTGGCTCATCTTCAAGACAATGGCTGTATTCTAACCACCCTGTATGTATTCTGGCCTACACCTGTCTCTTGCAGTAAATAATCTTGTGCCCAGTGGAATATACTTTGCATGCATGCATGCACCCGAGACCAGCCACCTGCACTGTGTTCGAGTTACCCGTGGAAGACGAGTCTGTTGGCATGCCATTCTCGTGGCAGCTGATGTGTGCCACAACTGTGTACAGCTTGGGTACTCTTCAGGCGCAAAAAACGAAGGAAACATGTCACAAAACAGTTGTGAAAAAGAATGCGTCGTCGGCAGGATTCGAACCTGCGCGGGAAGATCCCAATAGATTTCTAGTCTATCGCCTTAACCACTCGGCCACGACGACCGTTGCTGTCAGATGTGGGAAACATGCCTCTGGTCTATGCAAACTAACTTCTCCACACGCTCCAAAATATGTCAGGCCCAAGTAACATTCCTTAACACATACAAACTCCAACCTCTACTCTCCCACTTGTACAAAGCAAGACAAACTGGCTCATCTTCAAGACAATGGCTGTATTCTAACCACCCTGTATGTATTCTGGCCTACACCTGTCTCTTGCAGTAAATAATCTTGTGCCCAGTGGAATATACTTTGCATGCATGCATGCACCCGAGACCAGCCACCTGCACTGTGTTCGAGTTACCCGTGGAAGACGAGTCTGTTGGCATGCCATTCTCGTGGCAGCTGATGTGTGCCACAACTGTGTACAGCTTGGGTACTCTTCAGGCGCAAAAAACGAAGGAAACATGTCACAAAACAGTTGTGAAAAAGAATGCGTCGTCGGCAGGATTCGAACCTGCGCGGGAAGATCCCAATAGATTTCTAGTCTATCGCCTTAACCACTCGGCCACGACGACCGTTGCTGTCAGATGTGGGAAACATGCCTCTGGTCTATGCAAACTAACTTCTCCACACGCTCCAAAATATGTCAGGCCCAAGTAACATTCCTTAACACATACAAACTCCAACCTCTACTCTCCCACTTGTACAAAGCAAGACAAACTGGCTCATCTTCAAGACAATGGCTGTATTCTAACCACCCTGTATGTATTCTGGCCTACACCTGTCTCTTGCAGTAAATAATCTTGTGCCCAGTGGAATATACTTTGCATGCATGCATGCACCCGAGACCAACCACCTGCACTGTGTTCGAGTTACCCGTGGAAGACGAGTCTGTTGGCATGCCATTCTCGTGGCAGCTGATGTGTGCCACAACTGTGTACAGCTTGGGTACTCTTCAGGCGCAAAAAACGAAGGAAACATGTCACAAAACAGTTGTGAAAAAGAATGCGTCGTCGGCAGGATTCGAACCTGCGCGGGAAGATCCCAATAGATTTCTAGTCTATCGCCTTAACCACTCGGCCACGACGACCGTTGCTGTCAGATGTGGGAAACATGCCTCTGGTCTATGCAAACTAACTTCTCCACACGCTCCAAAATATGTCAGGCCCAAGTAACATTCCTTAACACATACAAACTCCAACCTCTACTCTCCCACTTGTACAAAGCAAGACAAACTGGCTCATCTTCAAGACAATGGCTGTATTCTAACCACCCTGTATGTATTCTGGCCTACACCTGTCTCTTGCAGTAAATAATCTTGTGCCCAGTGGAATATACTTTGCATGCATGCATGCACCCGAGACCAGCCACCTGCACTGTGTTCGAGTTACCCGTGGAAGACGAGTCTGTTGGCATGCCATTCTCGTGGCAGCTGATGTGTGCCACAACTGTGTACAGCTTGGGTACTCTTCAGGCGCAAAAAACGAAGGAAACATGTCACAAAACAGTTGTGAAAAAGAATGCGTCGTCGGCAGGATTCGAACCTGCGCGGGAAGATCCCAATAGATTTCTAGTCTATCGCCTTAACCACTCGGCCACGACGACCGTTGCTGTCAGATGTGGGAAACATGCCTCTGGTCTATGCAAACTAACTTCTCCACACGCTCCAAAATATGTCAGGCCCAAGTAACATTCCTTAACACATACAAACTCCAACCTCTACTCTCCCACTTGTACAAAGTAAGACAAACTGGCTCATCTTCAAGACAATGGCTGTATTCTAACCACCCTGTATGTATTCTGGCCTACACCTGTCTCTTGCAGTAAATAATCTTGTGCCCAGTGGAATATACTTTGCATGCATGCATGCACCCGAGACCAGCCACCTGCACTGTGTTCGAGTTACCCGTGGAAGACGAGTCTGTTGGCATGCCATTCTCGTGGCAGCTGATGTGTGCCACAACTGTGTACAGCTTGGGTACTCTTCAGGCGCAAAAAACGAAGGAAACATGTCACAAAACAGTTGTGAAAAAGAATGCGTCGTCGGCAGGATTCGAACCTGCGCGGGAAGATCCCAATAGATTTCTAGTCTATCGCCTTAACCACTCGGCCACGACGACCGTTGCTGTCAGATGTGGGAAACATGCCTCTGGTCTATGCAAACTAACTTCTCCACACGCTCCAAAATATGTCAGGCCCAAGTAACATTCCTTAACACATACAAACTCCAACCTCTACTCTCCCACTTGTACAAAGCAAGACAAACTGGCTCATCTTCAAGACAATGGCTGTATTCTAACCACCCTGTATGTATTCTGGCCTACACCTGTCTCTTGCAGTAAATAATCTTGTGCCCAGTGGAATATACTTTGCATGCATGCATGCACCCGAGACCAGCCACCTGCACTGTGTTCGAGTTACCCGTGGAAGACGAGTCTGTTGGCATGCCATTCTCGTGGCAGCTGATGTGTGCCACAACTGTGTACAGCTTGGGTACTCTTCAGGCGCAAAAAACGAAGGAAACATGTCACAAAACAGTTGTGAAAAAGAATGCGTCGTCGGCAGGATTCGAACCTGCGCGGGAAGATCCCAATAGAATTCTAGTCTATCGCCTTAACCACTCGGCCACGACGACCGTTGCTGTCAGATGTGGGAAACATGCCTCTGGTCTATGCAAACTAACTTCTCCACACGCTCCAAAATATGTCAGGCCCAAGTAACATTCCTTAACACATACAAACTCCAACCTCTACTCTCCCACTTGTACAAAGCAAGACAAACTGGCTCATCTTCAAGACAATGGCTGTATTCTAACCACCCTGTATGTATTCTGGCCTACACCTGTCTCTTGCAGTAAATAATCTTGTGCCCAGTGGAATATACTTTGCATGCATGCATGCACCCGAGACCAGCCACCTGCACTGTGTTCGAGTTACCCGTGGAAGACGAGTCTGTTGGCATGCCATTCTCGTGGCAGCTGATGTGTGCCACAACTGTGTTCAGCTTGGGTACTCTTCAGGCGCAAAAAACGAAGGAAACATGTCACAAAACAGTTGTGAAAAAGAATGCGTCGTCGGCAGGATTCGAACCTGCGCGGGAAGATCCCAATAGATTTCTAGTCTATCGCCTTAACCACTCGGCCACGACGACCGTTGCTGTCCGATGTGGGAAACATGCCTCTGGTCTATGCAAACTAACTTCTCCACACGCTCCAAAATATGTCAGGCCCAAGTAACATTCCTTAACACATACAAACTCCAACCTCTACTCTCCCACTTGTACAAAGCAAGACAAACTGGCTCATCTTCAAGACAATGGCTGTATTCTAACCACCCTGTATGTATTCTGGCCTACACCTGTCTCTTGCAGTAAATAATCTTGTGCCCAGTGGAATATACTTTGCATGCATGCATGCACCCGAGACCAGCCACCTGCACTGTGTTCGAGTTACCCGTGGAAGACGAGTCTGTTGGCATGCCATTCTCGTGGCAGCTGATGTGTGCCACAACTGTGTACAGCTTGGGTACTCTTCAGGCGCAAAAAACGAAGGAAACATGTCACAAAACAGTTGTGAAAAAGAATGCGTCGTCGGCAGGATTCGAACCTGCGCGGGAAGATCCCAATAGAATTCTAGTCTATCGCCTTAACCACTCGGCCACGACGACCGTTGCTGTCAGATGTGGGAAACATGCCTCTGGTCTATGCAAACTAACTTCTCCACACGCTCCAAAATATGTCAGGCCCAAGTAACATTCCTTAACACATACAAACTCCAACCTCTACTCTCCCACTTGTACAAAGCAAGACAAACTGGCTCATCTTCAAGACAATGGCTGTATTCTAACCACCCTGTATGTATTCTGGCCTACACCTGTCTCTTGCAGTAAATAATCTTGTGCCCAGTGGAATATACTTTGCATGCATGCATGCACCCGAGACCAGCCACCTGCACTGTGTTCGAGTTACCCGTGGAAGACGAGTCTGTTGGCATGCCATTCTCGTGGCAGCTGATGTGTGCCACAACTGTGTTCAGCTTGGGTACTCTTCAGGCGCAAAAAACGAAGGAAACATGTCACAAAACAGTTGTGAAAAAGAATGCGTCGTCGGCAGGATTCGAACCTGCGCGGGAAGATCCCAATAGATTTCTAGTCTATCGCCTTAACCACTCGGCCACGACGACCGTTGCTGTCCGATGTGGGAAACATGCCTCTGGTCTATGCAAACTAACTTCTCCACACGCTCCAAAATATGTCAGGCCCAAGTAACATTCCTTAACACATACAAACTCCAACCTCTACTCTCCCACTTGTACAAAGCAAGACAAACTGGCTCATCTTCAAGACAATGGCTGTATTCTAACCACCCTGTATGTATTCTGGCCTACACCTGTCTCTTGCAGTAAATAATCTTGTGCCCAGTGGAATATACTTTGCATGCATGCATGCACCCGAGACCAGCCACCTGCACTGTGTTCGAGTTACCCGTGGAAGACGAGTCTGTTGGCATGCCATTCTCGTGGCAGCTGATGTGTGCCACAACTGTGTACAGCTTGGGTACTCTTCAGGCGCAAAAAACGAAGGAAACATGTCACAAAACAGTTGTGAAAAAGAATGCGTCGTCGGCAGGATTCGAACCTGCGCGGGAAGATCCCAATAGATTTCTAGTCTATCGCCTTAACCACTCGGCCACGACGACCGTTGCTGTCAGATGTGGGAAACATGCCTCTGGTCTATGCAAACTAACTTCTCCACACGCTCCAAAATATGTCAGGCCCAAGTAACATTCCTTAACACATACAAACTCCAACCTCTACTCTCCCACTTGTACAAAGCAAGACAAACTGGCTCATCTTCAAGACAATGGCTGTATTCTAACCACCCTGTATGTATTCTGGCCTACACCTGTCTCTTGCAGTAAATAATCTTGTGCCCAGTGGAATATACTTTGCATGCATGCATGCACCCGAGACCAGCCACCTGCACTGTGTTCGAGTTACCCGTGGAAGACGAGTCTGTTGGCATGCCATTCTCGTGGCAGCTGATGTGTGCCACAACTGTGTACAGCTTGGGTACTCTTCAGGCGCAAAAAACGAAGGAAACATGTCACAAAACAGTTGTGAAAAAGAATGCGTCGTCGGCAGGATTCGAACCTGCGCGGGAAGATCCCAATAGATTTCTAGTCTATCGCCTTAACCACTCGGCCACGACGACCGTTGCTGTCAGATGTGGGAAACATGCCTCTGGTCTATGCAAACTAACTTCTCCACACGCTCCAAAATATGTCAGGCCCAAGTAACATTCCTTAACACATACAAACTCCAACCTCTACTCTCCCACTTGTACAAAGCAAGACAAACTGGCTCATCTTCAAGACAATGGCTGTATTCTAACCACCCTGTATGTATTCTGGCCTACACCTGTCTCTTGCAGTAAATAATCTTGTGCCCAGTGGAATATACTTTGCATGCATGCATGCACCCGAGACCAGCCACCTGCACTGTGTTCGAGTTACCCGTGGAAGACGAGTCTGTTGGCATGCCATTCTCGTGGCAGCTGATGTGTGCCACAACTGTGTACAGCTTGGGTACTCTTCAGGCGCAAAAAACGAAGGAAACATGTCACAAAACAGTTGTGAAAAAGAATGCGTCGTCGGCAGGATTCGAACCTGCGCGGGAAGATCCCAATAGATTTCTAGTCTATCGCCTTAACCACTCGGCCACGACGACCGTTGCTGTCAGATGTGGGAAACATGCCTCTGGTCTATGCAAACTAACTTCTCCACACGCTCCAAAATATGTCAGGCCCAAGTAACATTCCTTAACACATACAAACTCCAACCTCTACTCTCCCACTTGTACAAAGCAAGACAAACTGGCTCATCTTCAAGACAATGGCTGTATTCTAACCACCCTGTATGTATTCTGGCCTACACCTGTCTCTTGCAGTAAATAATCTTGTGCCCAGTGGAATATACTTTGCATGCATGCATGCACCCGAGACCAGCCACCTGCACTGTGTTCGAGTTACCCGTGGAAGACGAGTCTGTTGGCATGCCATTCTCGTGGCAGCTGATGTGTGCCACAACTGTGTACAGCTTGGGTACTCTTCAGGCGCAAAAAACGAAGGAAACATGTCACAAAACAGTTGTGAAAAAGAATGCGTCGTCGGCAGGATTCGAACCTGCGCGGGAAGATCCCAATAGATTTCTAGTCTATCGCCTTAACCACTCGGCCACGACGACCGTTGCTGTCCGATGTGGGAAACATGCCTCTGGTCTATGCAAACTAACTTCTCCACACGCTCCAAAATATGTCAGGCCCAAGTAACATTCCTTAACACATACAAACTCCAACCTCTACTCTCCCACTTGTACAAAGCAAGACAAACTGGCTCATCTTCAAGACAATGGCTGTATTCTAACCACCCTGTATGTATTCTGGCCTACACCTGTCTCTTGCAGTAAATAATCTTGTGCCCAGTGGAATATACTTTGCATGCATGCATGCACCCGAGACCAGCCACCTGCACTGTGTTCGAGTTACCCGTGGAAGACGAGTCTGTTGGCATGCCATTCTCGTGGCAGCTGATGTGTGCCACAACTGTGTACAGCTTGGGTACTCTTCAGGCGCAAAAAACGAAGGAAACATGTCACAAAACAGTTGTGAAAAAGAATGCGTCGTCGTCAGGATTCGAACCTGCGCGGGAAGATCCCAATAGATTTCTAGTCTATCGCCTTAACCACTCGGCCACGACGACCGTTGCTGTCAGATGTGGGAAACATGCCTCTGGTCTATGCAAACTAACTTCTCCACACGCTCCAAAATATGTCAGGCCCAAGTAACATTCCTTAACACATACAAACTCCAACCTCTACTCTCCCACTTGTACAAAGCAAGACAAACTGGCTCATCTTCAAGACAATGGCTGTATTCTAACCACCCTGTATGTATTCTGGCCTACACCTGTCTCTTGCAGTAAATAATCTTGTGCCCAGTGGAATATACTTTGCATGCATGCATGCACCCGAGACCAGCCACCTGCACTGTGTTCGAGTTACCCGTGGAAGACGAGTCTGTTGGCATGCCATTCTCGTGGCAGCTGATGTGTGCCACAACTGTGTACAGCTTGGGTACTCTTCAGGCGCAAAAAACGAAGGAAACATGTCACAAAACAGTTGTGAAAAAGAATGCGTCGTCGGCAGGATTCGAACCTGCGCGGGAAGATCCCAATAGATTTCTAGTCTATCGCCTTAACCACTCGGCCACGACGACCGTTGCTGTCCGATGTGGGAAACATGCCTCTGGTCTATGCAAACTAACTTCTCCACACGCTCCAAAATATGTCAGGCCCAAGTAACATTCCTTAACACATACAAACTCCAACCTCTACTCTCCCACTTGTACAAAGCAAGACAAACTGGCTCATCTTCAAGACAATGGCTGTATTCTAACCACCCTGTATGTATTCTGGCCTACACCTGTCTCTTGCAGTAAATAATCTTGTGCCCAGTGGAATATACTTTGCATGCATGCATGCACCCGAGACCAGCCACCTGCACTGTGTTCGAGTTACCCGTGGAAGACGAGTCTGTTGGCATGCCATTCTCGTGGCAGCTGATGTGTGCCACAACTGTGCACAGCTTGGGTACTCTTCAGGCGCAAAAAAACGAAGGAAACATGTCACAAAACAGTTGTGAAAAAGAATGCGTCGTCGGCAGGATTCGAACCTGCGCGGGAAGATCCCAATAGATTTCTAGTCTATCGCCTTAACCACTCGGCCACGACGACCGTTGCTGTCAGATGTGGGAAACATGCCTCTGGTCTATGCAAACTAACTTCTCCACACGCTCCAAAATATGTCAGGCCCAAGTAACATTCCTTAACACATACAAACTCCAACCTCTACTCTCCCACTTGTACAAAGCAAGACAAACTGGCTCATCTTCAAGACAATGGCTGTATTCTAACCACCCTGTATGTATTCTGGCCTACACCTGTCTCTTGCAGTAAATAATCTTGTGCCCAGTGGAATATACTTTGCATGCATGCATGCACCCGAGACCAGCCACCTGCACTGTGTTCGAGTTACCCGTGGAAGACGAGTCTGTTGGCATGCCATTCTCGTGGCAGCTGATGTGTGCCACAACTGTGTACAGCTTGGGTACTCTTCAGGCGCAAAAAACGAAGGAAACATGTCACAAAACAGTTGTGAAAAAGAATGCGTCGTCGGCAGGATTCGAACCTGCGCGGGAAGATCCCAATAGATTTCTAGTCTATCGCCTTAACCACTCGGCCACGACGACCGTTGCTGTCCGATGTGGGAAACATGCCTCTGGTCTATGCAAACTAACTTCTCCACACGCTCCAAAATATGTCAGGCCCAAGTAACATTCCTTAACACATACAAACTCCAACCTCTACTCTCCCACTTGTACAAAGCAAGACAAACTGGCTCATCTTCAAGACAATGGCTGTATTCTAACCACCCTGTATGTATTCTGGCCTACACCTGTCTCTTGCAGTAAATAATCTTGTGCCCAGTGGAATATACTTTGCATGCATGCATGCACCCGAGACCAGCCACCTGCACTGTGTTCGAGTTACCCGTGGAAGACGAGTCTGTTGGCATGCCATTCTCGTGGCAGCTGATGTGTGCCACAACTGTGTACAGCTTGGGTACTCTTCAGGCGCAAAAAACGAAGGAAACATGTCACAAAACAGTTGTGAAAAAGAATGCGTCGTCGTCAGGATTCGAACCTGCGCGGGAAGATCCCAATAGATTTCTAGTCTATCGCCTTAACCACTCGGCCACGACGACCGTTGCTGTCAGATGTGGGAAACATGCCTCTGGTCTATGCAAACTAACTTCTCCACACGCTCCAAAATATGTCAGGCCCAAGTAACATTCCTTAACACATACAAACTCCAACCTCTACTCTCCCACTTGTACAAAGCAAGACAAACTGGCTCATCTTCAAGACAATGGCTGTATTCTAACCACCCTGTATGTATTCTGGCCTACACCTGTCTCTTGCAGTAAATAATCTTGTGCCCAGTGGAATATACTTTGCATGCATGCATGCACCCGAGACCAGCCACCTGCACTGTGTTCGAGTTACCCGTGGAAGACGAGTCTGTTGGCATGCCATTCTCGTGGCAGCTGATGTGTGCCACAACTGTGTACAGCTTGGGTACTCTTCAGGCGCAAAAAACGAAGGAAACATGTCACAAAACAGTTGTGAAAAAGAATGCGTCGTCGGCAGGATTCGAACCTGCGCGGGAAGATCCCAATAGATTTCTAGTCTATCGCCTTAACCACTCGGCCACGACGACCGTTGCTGTCCGATGTGGGAAACATGCCTCTGGTCTATGCAAACTAACTTCTCCACACGCTCCAAAATATGTCAGGCCCAAGTAACATTCCTTAACACATACAAACTCCAACCTCTACTCTCCCACTTGTACAAAGCAAGACAAACTGGCTCATCTTCAAGACAATGGCTGTATTCTAACCACCCTGTATGTATTCTGGCCTACACCTGTCTCTTGCAGTAAATAATCTTGTGCCCAGTGGAATATACTTTGCATGCATGCATGCACCCGAGACCAGCCACCTGCACTGTGTTCGAGTTACCCGTGGAAGACGAGTCTGTTGGCATGCCATTCTCGTGGCAGCTGATGTGTGCCACAACTGTGCACAGCTTGGGTACTCTTCAGGCGCAAAAAAACGAAGGAAACATGTCACAAAACAGTTGTGAAAAAGAATGCGTCGTCGGCAGGATTCGAACCTGCGCGGGAAGATCCCAATAGATTTCTAGTCTATCGCCTTAACCACTCGGCCACGACGACCGTTGCTGTCAGATGTGGGAAACATGCCTCTGGTCTATGCAAACTAACTTCTCCACACGCTCCAAAATATGTCAGGCCCAAGTAACATTCCTTAACACATACAAACTCCAACCTCTACTCTCCCACTTGTACAAAGCAAGACAAACTGGCTCATCTTCAAGACAATGGCTGTATTCTAACCACCCTGTATGTATTCTGGCCTACACCTGTCTCTTGCAGTAAATAATCTTGTGCCCAGTGGAATATACTTTGCATGCATGCATGCACCCGAGACCAGCCACCTGCACTGTGTTCGAGTTACCCGTGGAAGACGAGTCTGTTGGCATGCCATTCTCGTGGCAGCTGATGTGTGCCACAACTGTGTACAGCTTGGGTACTCTTCAGGCGCAAAAAACGAAGGAAACATGTCACAAAACAGTTGTGAAAAAGAATGCGTCGTCGGCAGGATTCGAACCTGCGCGGGAAGATCCCAATAGATTTCTAGTCTATCGCCTTAACCACTCGGCCACGACGACCGTTGCTGTCAGATGTGGGAAACATGCCTCTGGTCTATGCAAACTAACTTCTCCACACGCTCCAAAATATGTCAGGCCCAAGTAACATTCCTTAACACATACAAACTCCAACCTCTACTCTCCCACTTGTACAAAGCAAGACAAACTGGCTCATCTTCAAGACAATGGCTGTATTCTAACCACCCTGTATGTATTCTGGCCTACACCTGTCTCTTGCAGTAAATAATCTTGTGCCCAGTGGAATATACTTTGCATGCATGCATGCACCCGAGACCAGCCACCTGCACTGTGTTCGAGTTACCCGTGGAAGACGAGTCTGTTGGCATGCCATTCTCGTGGCAGCTGATGTGTGCCACAACTGTGTACAGCTTGGGTACTCTTCAGGCGCAAAAAACGAAGGAAACATGTCACAAAACAGTTGTGAAAAAGAATGCGTCGTCGGCAGGATTCGAACCTGCGCGGGAAGATCCCAATAGATTTCTAGTCTATCGCCTTAACCACTCGGCCACGACGACCGTTGCTGTCAGATGTGGGAAACATGCCTCTGGTCTATGCAAACTAACTTCTCCACACGCTCCAAAATATGTCAGGCCCAAGTAACATTCCTTAACACATACAAACTCCAACCTCTACTCTCCCACTTGTACAAAGCAAGACAAACTGGCTCATCTTCAAGACAATGGCTGTATTCTAACCACCCTGTATGTATTCTGGCCTACACCTGTCTCTTGCAGTAAATAATCTTGTGCCCAGTGGAATATACTTTGCATGCATGCATGCACCCGAGACCAGCCACCTGCACTGTGTTCGAGTTACCCGTGGAAGACGAGTCTGTTGGCATGCCATTCTCGTGGCAGCTGATGTGTGCCACAACTGTGTACAGCTTGGGTACTCTTCAGGCGCAAAAAACGAAGGAAACATGTCACAAAACAGTTGTGAAAAAGAATGCGTCGTCGGCAGGATTCGAACCTGCGCGGGAAGATCCCAATAGATTTCTAGTCTATCGCCTTAACCACTCGGCCACGACGACCGTTGCTGTCAGATGTGGGAAACATGCCTCTGGTCTATGCAAACTAACTTCTCCACACGCTCCAAAATATGTCAGGCCCAAGTAACATTCCTTAACACATACAAACTCCAACCTCTACTCTCCCACTTGTACAAAGCAAGACAAACTGGCTCATCTTCAAGACAATGGCTGTATTCTAACCACCCTGTATGTATTCTGGCCTACACCTGTCTCTTGCAGTAAATAATCTTGTGCCCAGTGGAATATACTTTGCATGCATGCATGCACCCGAGACCAGCCACCTGCACTGTGTTCGAGTTACCCGTGGAAGACGAGTCTGTTGGCATGCCATTCTCGTGGCAGCTGATGTGTGCCACAACTGTGTACAGCTTGGGTACTCTTCAGGCGCAAAAAACGAAGGAAACATGTCACAAAACAGTTGTGAAAAAGAATGCGTCGTCGGCAGGATTCGAACCTGCGCGGGAAGATCCCAATAGATTTCTAGTCTATCGCCTTAACCACTCGGCCACGACGACCGTTGCTGTCAGATGTGGGAAACATGCCTCTGGTCTATGCAAACTAACTTCTCCACACGCTCCAAAATATGTCAGGCCCAAGTAACATTCCTTAACACATACAAACTCCAACCTCTACTCTCCCACTTGTACAAAGCAAGACAAACTGGCTCATCTTCAAGACAATGGCTGTATTCTAACCACCCTGTATGTATTCTGGCCTACACCTGTCTCTTGCAGTAAATAATCTTGTGCCCAGTGGAATATACTTTGCATGCATGCATGCACCCGAGACCAGCCACCTGCACTGTGTTCGAGTTACCCGTGGAAGACGAGTCTGTTGGCATGCCATTCTCGTGGCAGCTGATGTGTGCCACAACTGTGTACAGCTTGGGTACTCTTCAGGCGCAAAAAACGAAGGAAACATGTCACAAAACAGTTGTGAAAAAGAATGCGTCGTCGGCAGGATTCGAACCTGCGCGGGAAGATCCCAATAGATTTCTAGTCTATCGCCTTAACCACTCGGCCACGACGACCGTTGCTGTCAGATGTGGGAAACATGCCTCTGGTCTATGCAAACTAACTTCTCCACACGCTCCAAAATATGTCAGGCCCAAGTAACATTCCTTAACACATACAAACTCCAACCTCTACTCTCCCACTTGTACAAAGCAAGACAAACTGGCTCATCTTCAAGACAATGGCTGTATTCTAACCACCCTGTATGTATTCTGGCCTACACCTGTCTCTTGCAGTAAATAATCTTGTGCCCAGTGGAATATACTTTGCATGCATGCATGCACCCGAGACCAGCCACCTGCACTGTGTTCGAGTTACCCGTGGAAGACGAGTCTGTTGGCATGCCATTCTCGTGGCAGCTGATGTGTGCCACAACTGTGTACAGCTTGGGTACTCTTCAGGCGCAAAAAAACGAAGGAAACATGTCACAAAACAGTTGTGAAAAAGAATGCGTCGTCGGCAGGATTCGAACCTGCGCGGGAAGATCCCAATAGATTTCTAGTCTATCGCCTTAACCACTCGGCCACGACGACCGTTGCTGTCAGATGTGGGAAACATGCCTCTGGTCTATGCAAACTAACTTCTCCACACGCTCCAAAATATGTCAGGCCCAAGTAACATTCCTTAACACATACAAACTCCAACCTCTACTCTCCCACTTGTACAAAGTAAGACAAACTGGCTCATCTTCAAGACAATGGCTGTATTCTAAGCACCCTGTATGTATTCTGGCCTACACCTGTCTCTTGCAGTAAATAATCTTGTGCCCAGTGGAATATACTTTGCATGCATGCATGCACCCGAGACCAGCCACCTGCACTGTGTTCGAGTTACCCGTGGAAGACGAGTCTGTTGGCATGCCATTCTCGTGGCAGCTGATGTGTGCCACAACTGTGTACAGCTTGGGTACTCTTCAGGCGCAAAAAACGAAGGAAACATGTCACAAAACAGTTGTGAAAAAGAATGCGTCGTCGGCAGGATTCGAACCTGCGCGGGAAGATCCCAATAGATTTCTAGTCTATCGCCTTAACCACTCGGCCACGACGACCGTTGCTGTCAGATGTGGGAAACATGCCTCTGGTCTATGCAAACTAACTTCTCCACACGCTCCAAAATATGTCAGGCCCAAGTAACATTCCTTAACACATACAAACTCCAACCTCTACTCTCCCACTTGTACAAAGCAAGACAAACTGGCTCATCTTCAAGACAATGGCTGTATTCTAACCACCCTGTATGTATTCTGGCCTACACCTGTCTCTTGCAGTAAATAATCTTGTGCCCAGTGGAATATACTTTGCATGCATGCATGCACCCGAGACCAGCCACCTGCACTGTGTTCGAGTTACCCGTGGAAGACGAGTCTGTTGGCATGCCATTCTCGTGGCAGCTGATGTGTGCCACAACTGTGTACAGCTTGGGTACTCTTCAGGCGCAAAAAACGAAGGAAACATGTCACAAAACAGTTGTGAAAAAGAATGCGTCGTCGGCAGGATTCGAACCTGCGCGGGAAGATCCCAATAGATTTCTAGTCTATCGCCTTAACCACTCGGCCACGACGACCGTTGCTGTCAGATGTGGGAAACATGCCTCTGGTCTATGCAAACTAACTTCTCCACACGCTCCAAAATATGTCAGGCCCAAGTAACATTCCTTAACACATACAAACTCCAACCTCTACTCTCCCACTTGTACAAAGCAAGACAAACTGGCTCATCTTCAAGACAATGGCTGTATTCTAACCACCCTGTATGTATTCTGGCCTACACCTGTCTCTTGCAGTAAATAATCTTGTGCCCAGTGGAATATACTTTGCATGCATGCATGCACCCGAGACCAGCCACCTGCACTGTGTTCGAGTTACCCGTGGAAGACGAGTCTGTTGGCATGCCATTCTCGTGGCAGCTGATGTGTACCACAACTGTGTACAGCTTGGGTACTCTTCAGGCGCAAAAAACGAAGGAAACATGTCACAAAACAGTTGTGAAAAAGAATACGTCGTCGGCAGGATTCGAACCTGCGCGGGAAGATCCCAATAGATTTCTAGTCTATCGCCTTAACCACTCGGCCACGACGACCGTTGCTGTCAGATGTGGGAAACATGCCTCTGGTCTATGCAAACTAACTTCTCCACACGCTCCAAAATATGTCAGGCCCAAGTAACATTCCTTAACACATACAAACTCCAACCTCTACTCTCCCACTTGTACAAAGCAAGACAAACTGGCTCATCTTCAAGACAATGGCTGTATTCTAACCACCCTGTATGTATTCTGGCCTACACCTGTCTCTTGCAGTAAATAATCTTGTGCCCAGTGGAATATACTTTGCATGCATGCATGCACCCGAGACCAGCCACCTGCACTGTGTTCGAGTTACCCGTGGAAGACGAGTCTGTTGGCATGCCATTCTCGTGGCAGCTGATGTGTGCCACAACTGTGTACAGCTTGGGTACTCTTCAGGCGCAAAAAACGAAGGAAACATGTCACAAAACAGTTGTGAAAAAGAATGCGTCGTCGGCAGGATTCGAACCTGCGCGGGAAGATCCCAATAGATTTCTAGTCTATCGCCTTAACCACTCGGCCACGACGACCGTTGCTGTCAGATGTGGGAAACATGCCTCTGGTCTATGCAAACTAACTTCTCCACACGCTCCAAAATATGTCAGGCCCAAGTAACATTCCTTAACACATACAAACTCCAACCTCTACTCTCCCACTTGTACAAAGCAAGACAAACTGGCTCATCTTCAAGACAATGGCTGTATTCTAACCACCCTGTATGTATTCTGGCCTACACCTGTCTCTTGCAGTAAATAATCTTGTGCCCAGTGGAATATACTTTGCATGCATGCATGCACCCGAGACCAGCCACCTGCACTGTGTTCGAGTTACCCGTGGAAGACGAGTCTGTTGGCATGCCATTCTCGTGGCAGCTGATGTGTGCCACAACTGTGTACAGCTTGGGTACTCTTCAGGCGCAAAAAACGAAGGAAACATGTCACAAAACAGTTGTGAAAAAGAATGCGTCGTCGGCAGGATTCGAGCCTGCGCGGAAAGATCCCAATAGATTTCTAGTCTATCGCCTTAACCACTCGGCCACGACGACCGTTGCTGTCCGATGTGGGAAACATGCCTCTGGTCTATGCAAACTAACTTCTCCACACGCTCCAAAATATGTCAGGCCCAAGTAACATTCCTTAACACATACAAACTCCAACCTCTACTCTCCCACTTGTACAAAGCAAGACAAACTGGCTCATCTTCAAGACAATGGCTGTATTCTAACCACCCTGTATGTATTCTGGCCTACACCTGTCTCTTGCAGTAAATAATCTTGTGCCCAGTGGAATATACTTTGCATGCATGCATGCACCCGAGACCAGCCACCTGCACTGTGTTCGAGTTACCCGTGGAAGACGAGTCTGTTGGCATGCCATTCTCGTGGCAGCTGATGTGTGCCACAACTGTGTACAGCTTGGGTACTCTTCAGGCGCAAAAAACGAAGGAAACATGTCACAAAACAGTTGTGAAAAAGAATGCGTCGTCGGCAGGATTCGAACCTGCGCGGGAAGATCCCAATAGATTTCTAGTCTATCGCCTTAACCACTCGGCCACGACGACCGTTGCTGTCAGATGTGGGAAACATGCCTCTGGTCTATGCAAACTAACTTCTCCACACGCTCCAAAATATGTCAGGCCCAAGTAACATTCCTTAACACATACAAACTCCAACCTCTACTCTCCCACTTGTACAAAGCAAGACAAACTGGCTCATCTTCAAGACAATGGCTGTATTCTAACCACCCTGTATGTATTCTGGCCTACACCTGTCTCTTGCAGTAAATAATCTTGTGCCCAGTGGAATATACTTTGCATGCATGCATGCACCCGAGACCAGCCACCTGCACTGTGTTCGAGTTACCCGTGGAAGACGAGTCTGTTGGCATGCCATTCTCGTGGCAGCTGATGTGTGCCACAACTGTGTACAGCTTGGGTACTCTTCAGGCGCAAAAAACGAAGGAAACATGTCACAAAACAGTTGTGAAAAAGAATGCGTCGTCGGCAGGATTCGAACCTGCGCGGGAAGATCCCAATAGGTTTCTAGTCTATCGCCTTAACCACTCGGCCACGACGACCGTTGCTGTCAGATGTGGGAAACATGCCTCTGGTCTATGCAAACTAACTTCTCCACACGCTCCAAAATATGTCAGGCCCAAGTAACATTCCTTAACACATACAAACTCCAACCTCTACTCTCCCACTTGTACAAAGCAAGACAAACTGGCTCATCTTCAAGACAATGGCTGTATTCTAACCACCCTGTATGTATTCTGGCCTACACCTGTCTCTTGCAGTAAATAATCTTGTGCCCAGTGGAATATACTTTGCATGCATGCATGCACCCGAGACCAGCCACCTGCACTGTGTTCGAGTTACCCGTGGAAGACGAGTCTGTTGGCATGCCATTCTCGTGGCAGCTGATGTGTGCCACAACTGTGTACAGCTTGGGTACTCTTCAGGCGCAAAAAACGAAGGAAACATGTCACAAAACAGTTGTGAAAAAGAATGCGTCGTCGGCAGGATTCGAGCCTGCGCGGAAAGATCCCAATAGATTTCTAGTCTATCGCCTTAACCACTCGGCCACGACGACCGTTGCTGTCCGATGTGGGAAACATGCCTCTGGTCTATGCAAACTAACTTCTCCACACGCTCCAAAATATGTCAGGCCCAAGTAACATTCCTTAACACATACAAACTCCAACCTCTACTCTCCCACTTGTACAAAGCAAGACAAACTGGCTCATCTTCAAGACAATGGCTGTATTCTAACCACCCTGTATGTATTCTGGCCTACACCTGTCTCTTGCAGTAAATAATCTTGTACCCAGTGGAATATACTTTGCATGCATGCATGCACCCGAGACCAGCCACCTGCACTGTGTTCGAGTTACCCGTGGAAGACGAGTCTGTTGGCATGCCATTCTCGTGGCAGCTGATGTGTGCCACAACTGTGTACAGCTTGGGTACTCTTCAGGCGCAAAAAACGAAGGAAACATGTCACAAAACAGTTGTGAAAAAGAATGCGTCGTCGGCAGGATTCGAACCTGCGCGGGAAGATCCCAATAGATTTCTAGTCTATCGCCTTAACCACTCGGCCACGACGACCGTTGCTGTCAGATGTGGGAAACATGCCTCTGGTCTATGCAAACTAACTTCTCCACACGCTCCAAAATATGTCAGGCCCAAGTAACATTCCTTAACACATACAAACTCCAACCTCTACTCTCCCACTTGTACAAAGCAAGACAAACTGGCTCATCTTCAAGACAATGGCTGTATTCTAACCACCCTGTATGTATTCTGGCCTACACCTGTCTCTTGCAGTAAATAATCTTGTGCCCAGTGGAATATACTTTGCATGCATGCATGCACCCGAGACCAGCCACCTGCACTGTGTTCGAGTTACCCGTGGAAGACGAGTCTGTTGGCATGCCATTCTCGTGGCAGCTGATGTGTGCCACAACTGTGTACAGCTTGGGTACTCTTCAGGCGCAAAAAACGAAGGAAACATGTCACAAAACAGTTGTGAAAAAGAATGCGTCGTCGGCAGGATTCGAACCTGCGCGGGAAGATCCCAATAGATTTCTAGTCTATCGCCTTAACCACTCGGCCACGACGACCGTTGCTGTCAGATGTGGGAAACATGCCTCTGGTCTATGCAAACTAACTTCTCCACACGCTCCAAAATATGTCAGGCCCAAGTAACATTCCTTAACACATACAAACTCCAACCTCTACTCTCCCACTTGTACAAAGCAAGACAAACTGGCTCATCTTCAAGACAATGGCTGTATTCTAACCACCCTGTATGTATTCTGGCCTACACCTGTCTCTTGCAGTAAATAATCTTGTGCCCAGTGGAATATACTTTGCATGCATGCATGCACCCGAGACCAGCCACCTGCACTGTGTTCGAGTTACCCGTGGAAGACGAGTCTGTTGGCATGCCATTCTCGTGGCAGCTGATGTGTACCACAACTGTGTACAGCTTGGGTACTCTTCAGGCGCAAAAAACGAAGGAAACATGTCACAAAACAGTTGTGAAAAAGAATACGTCGTCGGCAGGATTCGAACCTGCGCGGGAAGATCCCAATAGATTTCTAGTCTATCGCCTTAACCACTCGGCCACGACGACCGTTGCTGTCAGATGTGGGAAACATGCCTCTGGTCTATGCAAACTAACTTCTCCACACGCTCCAAAATATGTCAGGCCCAAGTAACATTCCTTAACACATACAAACTCCAACCTCTACTCTCCCACTTGTACAAAGCAAGACAAACTGGCTCATCTTCAAGACAATGGCTGTATTCTAACCACCCTGTATGTATTCTGGCCTACACCTGTCTCTTGCAGTAAATAATCTTGTGCCCAGTGGAATATACTTTGCATGCATGCATGCACCCGAGACCAGCCACCTGCACTGTGTTCGAGTTACCCGTGGAAGACGAGTCTGTTGGCATGCCATTCTCGTGGCAGCTGATGTGTGCCACAACTGTGTACAGCTTGGGTACTCTTCAGGCGCAAAAAACGAAGGAAACATGTCACAAAACAGTTGTGAAAAAGAATGCGTCGTCGGCAGGATTCGAACCTGCGCGGGAAGATCCCAATAGATTTCTAGTCTATCGCCTTAACCACTCGGCCACGACGACCGTTGCTGTCAGATGTGGGAAACATGCCTCTGGTCTATGCAAACTAACTTCTCCACACGCTCCAAAATATGTCAGGCCCAAGTAACATTCCTTAACACATACAAACTCCAACCTCTACTCTCCCACTTGTACAAAGCAAGACAAACTGGCTCATCTTCAAGACAATGGCTGTATTCTAACCACCCTGTATGTATTCTGGCCTACACCTGTCTCTTGCAGTAAATAATCTTGTACCCAGTGGAATATACTTTGCATGCATGCATGCACCCGAGACCAGCCACCTGCACTGTGTTCGAGTTACCCGTGGAAGACGAGTCTGTTGGCATGCCATTCTCGTGGCAGCTGATGTGTGCCACAACTGTGTACAGCTTGGGTACTCTTCAGGCGCAAAAAACGAAGGAAACATGTCACAAAACAGTTGTGAAAAAGAATGCGTCGTCGGCAGGATTCGAGCCTGCGCGGAAAGATCCCAATAGATTTCTAGTCTATCGCCTTAACCACTCGGCCACGACGACCGTTGCTGTCCGATGTGGGAAACATGCCTCTGGTCTATGCAAACTAACTTCTCCACACGCTCCAAAATATGTCAGGCCCAAGTAACATTCCTTAACACATACAAACTCCAACCTCTACTCTCCCACTTGTACAAAGCAAGACAAACTGGCTCATCTTCAAGACAATGGCTGTATTCTAACCACCCTGTATGTATTCTGGCCTACACCTGTCTCTTGCAGTAAATAATCTTGTACCCAGTGGAATATACTTTGCATGCATGCATGCACCCGAGACCAGCCACCTGCACTGTGTTCGAGTTACCCGTGGAAGACGAGTCTGTTGGCATGCCATTCTCGTGGCAGCTGATGTGTGCCACAACTGTGTACAGCTTGGGTACTCTTCAGGCGCAAAAAACGAAGGAAACATGTCACAAAACAGTTGTGAAAAAGAATGCGTCGTCGGCAGGATTCGAACCTGCGCGGGAAGATCCCAATAGATTTCTAGTCTATCGCCTTAACCACTCGGCCACGACGACCGTTGCTGTCAGATGTGGGAAACATGCCTCTGGTCTATGCAAACTAACTTCTCCACACGCTCCAAAATATGTCAGGCCCAAGTAACATTCCTTAACACATACAAACTCCAACCTCTACTCTCCCACTTGTACAAAGCAAGACAAACTGGCTCATCTTCAAGACAATGGCTGTATTCTAACCACCCTGTATGTATTCTGGCCTACACCTGTCTCTTGCAGTAAATAATCTTGTGCCCAGTGGAATATACTTTGCATGCATGCATGCACCCGAGACCAGCCACCTGCACTGTGTTCGAGTTACCCGTGGAAGACGAGTCTGTTGGCATGCCATTCTCGTGGCAGCTGATGTGTGCCACAACTGTGTACAGCTTGGGTACTCTTCAGGCGCAAAAAACGAAGGAAACATGTCACAAAACAGTTGTGAAAAAGAATGCGTCGTCGGCAGGATTCGAACCTGCGCGGGAAGATCCCAATAGATTTCTAGTCTATCGCCTTAACCACTCGGCCACGACGACCGTTGCTGTCAGATGTGGGAAACATGCCTCTGGTCTATGCAAACTAACTTCTCCACACGCTCCAAAATATGTCAGGCCCAAGTAACATTCCTTAACACATACAAACTCCAACCTCTACTCTCCCACTTGTACAAAGTAAGACAAACTGGCTCATCTTCAAGACAATGGCTGTATTCTAACCACCCTGTATGTATTCTGGCCTACACCTGTCTCTTGCAGTAAATAATCTTGTGCCCAGTGGAATATACTTTGCATGCATGCATGCACCCGAGACCAGCCACCTGCACTGTGTTCGAGTTACCCGTGGAAGACGAGTCTGTTGGCATGCCATTCTCGTGGCAGCTGATGTGTGCCACAACTGTGTACAGCTTGGGTACTCTTCAGGCGCAAAAAACGAAGGAAACATGTCACAAAACAGTTGTGAAAAAGAATGCGTCGTCGGCAGGATTCGAACCTGCGCGGGAAGATCCCAATAGATTTCTAGTCTATCGCCTTAACCACTCGGCCACGACGACCGTTGCTGTCCGATGTGGGAAACATGCCTCTGGTCTATGCAAACTAACTTCTCCACACGCTCCAAAATATGTCAGGCCCAAGTAACATTCCTTAACACATACAAACTCCAACCTCTACTCTCCCACTTGTACAAAGCAAGACAAACTGGCTCATCTTCAAGACAATGGCTGTATTCTAACCACCCTGTATGTATTCTGGCCTACACCTGTCTCTTGCAGTAAATAATCTTGTGCCCAGTGGAATATACTTTGCATGCATGCATGCACCCGAGACCAGCCACCTGCACTGTGTTCGAGTTACCCGTGGAAGACGAGTCTGTTGGCATGCCATTCTCGTGGCAGCTGATGTGTGCCACAACTGTGTACAGCTTGGGTACTCTTCAGGCGCAAAAAACGAAGGAAAGATGTCACAAAACAGTTGTGAAAAAGAATGCGTCGTCGGCAGGATTCGAACCTGCGCGGGAAGATCCCAATAGATTTCTAGTCTATCGCCTTAACCACTCGGCCACGACGACCGTTGCTGTCAGATGTGGGAAACATGCCTCTGGTCTATGCAAACTAACTTCTCCACACGCTCCAAAATATGTCAGGCCCAAGTAACATTCCTTAACACATACAAACTCCAACCTCTACTCTCCCACTTGTACAAAGCAAGACAAACTGGCTCATCTTCAAGACAATGGCTGTATTCTAACCACCCTGTATGTATTCTGGCCTACACCTGTCTCTTGCAGTAAATAATCTTGTGCCCAGTGGAATATACTTTGCATGCATGCATGCACCCGAGACCAGCCACCTGCACTGTGTTCGAGTTACCCGTGGAAGACGAGTCTGTTGGCATGCCATTCTCGTGGCAGCTGATGTGTGCCACAACTGTGTACAGCTTGGGTACTCTTCAGGCGCAAAAAACGAAGGAAACATGTCACAAAACAGTTGTGAAAAAGAATGCGTCGTCGGCAGGATTCGAACCTGCGCGGGAAGATCCCAATAGATTTCTAGTCTATCGCCTTAACCACTCGGCCACGACGACCGTTGCTGTCCGATGTGGGAAACATGCCTCTGGTCTATGCAAACTAACTTCTCCACACGCTCCAAAATATGTCAGGCCCAAGTAACATTCCTTAACACATACAAACTCCAACCTCTACTCTCCCACTTGTACAAAGCAAGACAAACTGGCTCATCTTCAAGACAATGGCTGTATTCTAACCACCCTGTATGTATTCTGGCCTACACCTGTCTCTTGCAGTAAATAATCTTGTGCCCAGTGGAATATACTTTGCATGCATGCATGCACCCGAGACCAGCCACCTGCACTGTGTTCGAGTTACCCGTGGAAGACGAGTCTGTTGGCATGCCATTCTCGTGGCAGCTGATGTGTGCCACAACTGTGTACAGCTTGGGTACTCTTCAGGCGCAAAAAACGAAGGAAACATGTCACAAAACAGTTGTGAAAAAGAATGCGTCGTCGGCAGGATTCGAACCTGCGCGGGAAGATCCCAATAGATTTCTAGTCTATCGCCTTAACCACTCGGCCACGACGACCGTTGCTGTCAGATGTGGGAAACATGCCTCTGGTCTATGCAAACTAACTTCTCCACACGCTCCAAAATATGTCAGGCCCAAGTAACATTCCTTAACACATACAAACTCCAACCTCTACTCTCCCACTTGTACAAAGCAAGACAAACTGGCTCATCTTCAAGACAATGGCTGTATTCTAACCACCCTGTATGTATTCTGGCCTACACCTGTCTCTTGCAGTAAATAATCTTGTGCCCAGTGGAATATACTTTGCATGCATGCATGCACCCGAGACCAGCCACCTGCACTGTGTTCGAGTTACCCGTGGAAGACGAGTCTGTTGGCATGCCATTCTCGTGGCAGCTGATGTGTGCCACAACTGTGTACAGCTTGGGTACTCTTCAGGCGCAAAAAACGAAGGAAACATGTCACAAAACAGTTGTGAAAAAGAATGCGTCGTCGGCAGGATTCGAACCTGCGCGGGAAGATCCCAATAGATTTCTAGTCTATCGCCTTAACCACTCGGCCACGACGACCGTTGCTGTCAGATGTGGGAAACATGCCTCTGGTCTATGCAAACTAACTTCTCCACACGCTCCAAAATATGTCAGGCCCAAGTAACATTCCTTAACACATACAAACTCCAACCTCTACTCTCCCACTTGTACAAAGCAAGACAAACTGGCTCATCTTCAAGACAATGGCTGTATTCTAACCACCCTGTATGTATTCTGGCCTACACCTGTCTCTTGCAGTAAATAATCTTGTGCCCTGTGGAATATACTTTGCATGCATGCATGCACCCGAGACCAGCCACCTGCACTGTGTTCGAGTTACCCGTGGAAGACGAGTCTGTTGGCATGCCATTCTCGTGGCAGCTGATGTGTGCCACAACTGTGTACAGCTTGGGCACTCTTCAGGCGCAAAAAACGAAGGAAACATGTCACAAAACAGTTGTGAAAAAGAATGCGTCGTCGGCAGGATTCGAACCTGCGCGGAAAGATCCCAATAGATTTCTAGTCTATCGCCTTAACCACTCGGCCACGACGACCGTTGCTGTCCGATGTGGGAAACATGCCTCTGGTCTATGCAAACTAACTTCTCCACACGCTCCAAAATATGTCAGGCCCAAGTAACATTCCTTAACACATACAAACTCCAACCTCTACTCTCCCACTTGTACAAAGCAAGACAAACTGGCTCATCTTCAAGACAATGGCTGTATTCTAACCACCCTGTATGTATTCTGGCCTACACCTGTCTCTTGCAGTAAATAATCTTGTACCCAGTGGAATATACTTTGCATGCATGCATGCACCCGAGACCAGCCACCTGCACTGTGTTCGAGTTACCCGTGGAAGACGAGTCTGTTGGCATGCCATTCTCGTGGCAGCTGATGTGTGCCACAACTGTGTACAGCTTGGGTACTCTTCAGGCGCAAAAAACGAAGGAAACATGTCACAAAACAGTTGTGAAAAAGAATGCGTCGTCGGCAGGATTCGAACCTGCGCGGGAAGATCCCAATAGATTTCTAGTCTATCGCCTTAACCACTCGGCCACGACGACCGTTGCTGTCAGATGTGGGAAACATGCCTCTGGTCTATGCAAACTAACTTCTCCACACGCTCCAAAATATGTCAGGCCCAAGTAACATTCCTTAACACATACAAACTCCAACCTCTACTCTCCCACTTGTACAAAGCAAGACAAACTGGCTCATCTTCAAGACAATGGCTGTATTCTAACCACCCTGTATGTATTCTGGCCTACACCTGTCTCTTGCAGTAAATAATCTTGTGCCCAGTGGAATATACTTTGCATGCATGCATGCACCCGAGACCAGCCACCTGCACTGTGTTCGAGTTACCCGTGGAAGACGAGTCTGTTGGCATGCCATTCTCGTGGCAGCTGATGTGTGCCACAACTGTGTACAGCTTGGGTACTCTTCAGGCGCAAAAAACGAAGGAAACATGTCACAAAACAGTTGTGAAAAAGAATGCGTCGTCGGCAGGATTCGAACCTGCGCGGGAAGATCCCAATAGATTTCTAGTCTATCGCCTTAACCACTCGGCCACGACGACCGTTGCTGTCAGATGTGGGAAACATGCCTCTGGTCTATGCAAACTAACTTCTCCACACGCTCCAAAATATGTCAGGCCCAAGTAACATTCCTTAACACATACAAACTCCAACCTCTACTCTCCCACTTGTACAAAGCAAGACAAACTGGCTCATCTTCAAGACAATGGCTGTATTCTAACCACCCTGTATGTATTCTGGCCTACACCTGTCTCTTGCAGTAAATAATCTTGTGCCCAGTGGAATATACTTTGCATGCATGCATGCACCCGAGACCAGCCACCTGCACTGTGTTCGAGTTACCCGTGGAAGACGAGTCTGTTGGCATGCCATTCTCGTGGCAGCTGATGTGTGCCACAACTGTGTACAGCTTGGGTACTCTTCAGGCGCAAAAAACGAAGGAAACATGTCACAAAACAGTTGTGAAAAAGAATGCGTCGTCGGCAGGATTCGAACCTGCGCGGGAAGATCCCAATAGATTTCTAGTCTATCGCCTTAACCACTCGGCCACGACGACCGTTGCTGTCAGATGTGGGAAACATGCCTCTGGTCTATGCAAACTAACTTCTCCACACGCTCCAAAATATGTCAGGCCCAAGTAACATTCCTTAACACATACAAACTCCAACCTCTACTCTCCCACTTGTACAAAGCAAGACAAACTGGCTCATCTTCAAGACAATGGCTGTATTCTAACCACCCTGTATGTATTCTGGCCTACACCTGTCTCTTGCAGTAAATAATCTTGTGCCCAGTGGAATATACTTTGCATGCATGCATGCACCCGAGACCAGCCACCTGCACTGTGTTCGAGTTACCCGTGGAAGACGAGTCTGTTGGCATGCCATTCTCGTGGCAGCTGATGTGTGCCACAACTGTGTACAGCTTGGGTACTCTTCAGGCGCAAAAAACGAAGGAAACATGTCACAAAACAGTTGTGAAAAAGAATGCGTCGTCGGCAGGATTCGAACCTGCGCGGGAAGATCCCAATAGATTTCTAGTCTATCGCCTTAACCACTCGGCCACGACGACCGTTGCTGTCACATGTGGGAAACATGCCTCTGGTCTATGCAAACTAACTTCTCCACACGCTCCAAAATATGTCAGGCCCAAGTAACATTCCTTAACACATACAAACTCCAACCTCTACTCTCCCACTTGTACAAAGCAAGACAAACTGGCTCATCTTCAAGACAATGGCTGTATTCTAACCACCCTGTATGTATTCTGGCCTACACCTGTCTCTTGCAGTAAATAATCTTGTACCCAGTGGAATATACTTTGCATGCATGCATGCACCCGAGACCAGCCACCTGCACTGTGTTCGAGTTACCCGTGGAAGACGAGTCTGTTGGCATGCCATTCTCGTGGCAGCTGATGTGTGCCACAACTGTGTACAGCTTGGGTACTCTTCAGGCGCAAAAAACGAAGGAAACATGTCACAAAACAGTTGTGAAAAAGAATGCGTCGTCGGCAGGATTCGAACCTGCGCGGGAAGATCCCAATAGATTTCTAGTCTATCGCCTTAACCACTCGGCCACGACGACCGTTGCTGTCAGATGTGGGAAACATGCCTCTGGTCTATGCAAACTAACTTCTCCACACGCTCCAAAATATGTCAGGCCCAAGTAACATTCCTTAACACATACAAACTCCAACCTCTACTCTCCCACTTGTACAAAGCAAGACAAACTGGCTCATCTTCAAGACAATGGCTGTATTCTAACCACCCTGTATGTATTCTGGCCTACACCTGTCTCTTGCAGTAAATAATCTTGTGCCCAGTGGAATATACTTTGCATGCATGCATGCACCCGAGACCAGCCACCTGCACTGTGTTCGAGTTACCCGTGGAAGACGAGTCTGTTGGCATGCCATTCTCGTGGCAGCTGATGTGTGCCACAACTGTGTACAGCTTGGGTACTCTTCAGGCGCAAAAAACGAAGGAAACATGTCACAAAACAGTTGTGAAAAAGAATGCGTCGTCGGCAGGATTCGAACCTGCGCGGGAAGATCCCAATAGATTTCTAGTCTATCGCCTTAACCACTCGGCCACGACGACCGTTGCTGTCAGATGTGGGAAACATGCCTCTGGTCTATGCAAACTAACTTCTCCACACGCTCCAAAATATGTCAGGCCCAAGTAACATTCCTTAACACATACAAACTCCAACCTCTACTCTCCCACTTGTACAAAGCAAGACAAACTGGCTCATCTTCAAGACAATGGCTGTATTCTAACCACCCTGTATGTATTCTGGCCTACACCTGTCTCTTGCAGTAAATAATCTTGTGCCCAGTGGAATATACTTTGCATGCATGCATGCACCCGAGACCAGCCACCTGCACTGTGTTCGAGTTACCCGTGGAAGACGAGTCTGTTGGCATGCCATTCTCGTGGCAGCTGATGTGTGCCACAACTGTGTACAGCTTGGGTACTCTTCAGGCGCAAAAAACGAAGGAAACATGTCACAAAACAGTTGTGAAAAAGAATGCGTCGTCGGCAGGATTCGAACCTGCGCGGGAAGATCCCAATAGATTTCTAGTCTATCGCCTTAACCACTCGGCCACGACGACCGTTGCTGTCACATGTGGGAAACATGCCTCTGGTCTATGCAAACTAACTTCTCCACACGCTCCAAAATATGTCAGGCCCAAGTAACATTCCTTAACACATACAAACTCCAACCTCTACTCTCCCACTTGTACAAAGCAAGACAAACTGGCTCATCTTCAAGACAATGGCTGTATTCTAACCACCCTGTATGTATTCTGGCCTACACCTGTCTCTTGCAGTAAATAATCTTGTGCCCAGTGGAATATACTTTGCATGCATGCATGCACCCGAGACCAGCCACCTGCACTGTGTTCGAGTTACCCGTGGAAGACGAGTCTGTTGGCATGCCATTCTCGTGGCAGCTGATGTGTGCCACAACTGTGTACAGCTTGGGTACTCTTCAGGCGCAAAAAACGAAGGAAACATGTCACAAAACAGTTGTGAAAAAGAATGCGTCGTCGGCAGGATTCGAACCTGCGCGGGAAGATCCCAATAGATTTCTAGTCTATCGCCTTAACCACTCGGCCACGACGACCGTTGCTGTCAGATGTGGGAAACATGCCTCTGGTCTATGCAAACTAACTTCTCCACACGCTCCAAAATATGTCAGGCCCAAGTAACATTCCTTAACACATACAAACTCCAACCTCTACTCTCCCACTTGTACAAAGCAAGACAAACTGGCTCATCTTCAAGACAATGGCTGTATTCTAACCACCCTGTATGTATTCTGGCCTACACCTGTCTCTTGCAGTAAATAATCTTGTGCCCAGTGGAATATACTTTGCATGCATGCATGCACCCGAGACCAGCCACCTGCACTGTGTTCGAGTTACCCGTGGAAGACGAGTCTGTTGGCATGCCATTCTCGTGGCAGCTGATGTGTGCCACAACTGTGTACAGCTTGGGTACTCTTCAGGCGCAAAAAACGAAGGAAACATGTCACAAAACAGTTGTGAAAAAGAATGCGTCGTCGGCATGGTTTCGAACCTGCGCGGGAAGATCCCAATAGATTTCTAGTCTATCGCCTTAACCACTCGGCCACGACGACCGTTGCTGTCAGATGTGGGAAACATGCCTCTGGTCTATGCAAACTAACTTCTCCACACGCTCCAAAATATGTCAGGCCCAAGTAACATTCCTTAACACATACAAACTCCAACCTCTACTCTCCCACTTGTACAAAGCAAGACAAACTGGCTCATCTTCAAGACAATGGCTGTATTCTAACCACCCTGTATGTATTCTGGCCTACACCTGTCTCTTGCAGTAAATAATCTTGTGCCCAGTGGAATATACTTTGCATGCATGCATGCACCCGAGACCAGCCACCTGCACTGTGTTCGAGTTACCCGTGGAAGACGAGTCTGTTGGCATGCCATTCTCGTGGCAGCTGATGTGTGCCACAACTGTGTACAGCTTGGGTACTCTTCAGGCGCAAAAAACGAAGGAAACATGTCACAAAACAGTTGTGAAAAAGAATGCGTCGTCGGCAGGATTCGAACCTGCGCGGGAAGATCCCAATAGATTTCTAGTCTATCGCCTTAACCACTCGGCCACGACGACCGTTGCTGTCAGATGTGGGAAACATGCCTCTGGTCTATGCAAACTAACTTCTCCACACGCTCCAAAATATGTCAGGCCCAAGTAACATTCCTTAACACATACAAACTCCAACCTCTACTCTCCCACTTGTACAAAGCAAGACAAACTGGCTCATCTTCAAGACAATGGCTGTATTCTAACCACCCTGTATGTATTCTGGCCTACACCTGTCTCTTGCAGTAAATAATCTTGTGCCCAGTGGAATATACTTTGCATGCATGCATGCACCCGAGACCAGCCACCTGCACTGTGTTCGAGTTACCCGTGGAAGACGAGTCTGTTGGCATGCCATTCTCGTGGCAGCTGATGTGTGCCACAACTGTGTACAGCTTGGGTACTCTTCAGGCGCAAAAAACGAAGGAAACATGTCACAAAACAGTTGTGAAAAAGAATGCGTCGTCGGCAGGATTCGAACCTGCGCGGGAAGATCCCAATAGATTTCTAGTCTATCGCCTTAACCACTCGGCCACGACGACCGTTGCTGTCAGATGTGGGAAACATGCCTCTGGTCTATGCAAACTAACTTCTCCACACGCTCCAAAATATGTCAGGCCCAAGTAACATTCCTTAACACATACAAACTCCAACCTCTACTCTCCCACTTGTACAAAGCAAGACAAACTGGCTCATCTTCAAGACAATGGCTGTATTCTAACCACCCTGTATGTATTCTGGCCTACACCTGTCTCTTGCAGTAAATAATCTTGTGCCCAGTGGAATATACTTTGCATGCATGCATGCACCCGAGACCAGCCACCTGCACTGTGTTCGAGTTACCCGTGGAAGACGAGTCTGTTGGCATGCCATTCTCGTGGCAGCTGATGTGTGCCACAACTGTGTACAGCTTGGGTACTCTTCAGGCGCAAAAAACGAAGGAAACATGTCACAAAACAGTTGTGAAAAAGAATGCGTCGTCGGCAGGATTCGAACCTGCGCGGGAAGATCCCAATAGATTTCTAGTCTATCGCCTTAACCACTCGGCCACGACGACCGTTGCTGTCAGATGTGGGAAACATGCCTCTGGTCTATGCAAACTAACTTCTCCACACGCTCCAAAATATGTCAGGCCCAAGTAACATTCCTTAACACATACAAACTCCAACCTCTACTCTCCCACTTGTACAAAGCAAGACAAACTGGCTCATCTTCAAGACAATGGCTGTATTCTAACCACCCTGTATGTATTCTGGCCTACACCTGTCTCTTGCAGTAAATAATCTTGTGCCCAGTGGAATATACTTTGCATGCATGCATGCACCCGAGACCAGCCACCTGCACTGTGTTCGAGTTACCCGTGGAAGACGAGTCTGTTGGCATGCCATTCTCGTGGCAGCTGATGTGTGCCACAACTGTGTACAGCTTGGGTACTCTTCAGGCGCAAAAAACGAAGGAAAGATGTCACAAAACAGTTGTGAAAAAGAATGCGTCGTCGGCAGGATTCGAACCTGCGCGGGAAGATCCCAATAGATTTCTAGTCTATCGCCTTAACCACTCGGCCACGACGACCGTTGCTGTCCGATGTGGGAAACATGCCTCTGGTCTATGCAAACTAACTTCTCCACACGCTCCAAAATATGTCAGGCCCAAGTAACATTCCTTAACACATACAAACTCCAACCTCTACTCTCCCACTTGTACAAAGCAAGACAAACTGGCTCATCTTCAAGACAATGGCTGTATTCTAACCACCCTGTATGTATTCTGGCCTACACCTGTCTCTTGCAGTAAATAATCTTGTGCCCAGTGGAATATACTTTGCATGCATGCATGCACCCGAGACCAGCCACCTGCACTGTGTTCGAGTTACCCGTGGAAGACGAGTCTGTTGGCATGCCATTCTCGTGGCAGCTGATGTGTGCCACAACTGTGTACAGCTTGGGTACTCTTCAGGCGCAAAAAACGAAGGAAACATGTCACAAAACAGTTGTGAAAAAGAATGCGTCGTCGGCAGGATTCGAACCTGCGCGGGAAGATCCCAATAGATTTCTAGTCTATCGCCTTAACCACTCGGCCACGACGACCGTTGCTGTCAGATGTGGGAAACATGCCTCTGGTCTATGCAAACTAACTTCTCCACACGCTCCAAAATATGTCAGGCCCAAGTAACATTCCTTAACACATACAAACTCCAACCTCTACTCTCCCACTTGTACAAAGCAAGACAAACTGGCTCATCTTCAAGACAATGGCTGTATTCTAACCACCCTGTATGTATTCTGGCCTACACCTGTCTCTTGCAGTAAATAATCTTGTGCCCAGTGGAATATACTTTGCATGCATGCATGCACCCGAGACCAGCCACCTGCACTGTGTTCGAGTTACCCGTGGAAGACGAGTCTGTTGGCATGCCATTCTCGTGGCAGCTGATGTGTGCCACAACTGTGTACAGCTTGGGTACTCTTCAGGCGCAAAAAACGAAGGAAACATGTCACAAAACAGTTGTGAAAAAGAATGCGTCGTCGGCATGGTTTCGAACCTGCGCGGGAAGATCCCAATAGATTTCTAGTCTATCGCCTTAACCACTCGGCCACGACGACCGTTGCTGTCCGATGTGGGAAACATGCCTCTGGTCTATGCAAACTAACTTCTCCACACGCTCCAAAATATGTCAGGCCCAAGTAACATTCCTTAACACATACAAACTCCAACCTCTACTCTCCCACTTGTACAAAGCAAGACAAACTGGCTCATCTTCAAGACAATGGCTGTATTCTAACCACCCTGTATGTATTCTGG
Organism: Haliotis asinina; assembly: GCF_037392515.1. Classification (NCBI taxonomy): domain Eukaryota; kingdom Metazoa; phylum Mollusca; class Gastropoda; order Lepetellida; family Haliotidae; genus Haliotis; species Haliotis asinina. The sequence continues at coordinate 9,152,377 of NC_090295.1, read as the reverse complement.
CCTACACCTGTCTCTTGCAGTAAATAATCTTGTGCCCAGTGGAATATACTTTGCATGCATGCATGCACCCGAGACCAGCCACCTGCACTGTGTTCGAGTTACCCGTGGAAGACGAGTCTGTTGGCATGCCATTCTCGTGGCAGCTGATGTGTGCCACAACTGTGTACAGCTTGGGTACTCTTCAGGCGCAAAAAACGAAGGAAACATGTCACAAAACAGTTGTGAAAAAGAATGCGTCGTCGGCAGGATTCGAACCTGCGCGGGAAGATCCCAATAGATTTCTAGTCTATCGCCTTAACCACTCGGCCACGACGACCGTTGCTGTCAGATGTGGGAAACATGCCTCTGGTCTATGCAAACTAACTTCTCCACACGCTCCAAAATATGTCAGGCCCAAGTAACATTCCTTAACACATACAAACTCCAACCTCTACTCTCCCACTTGTACAAAGCAAGACAAACTGGCTCATCTTCAAGACAATGGCTGTATTCTAACCACCCTGTATGTATTCTGGCCTACACCTGTCTCTTGCAGTAAATAATCTTGTGCCCAGTGGAATATACTTTGCATGCATGCATGCACCCGAGACCAGCCACCTGCACTGTGTTCGAGTTACCCGTGGAAGACGAGTCTGTTGGCATGCCATTCTCGTGGCAGCTGATGTGTGCCACAACTGTGTACAGCTTGGGTACTCTTCAGGCGCAAAAAACGAAGGAAACATGTCACAAAACAGTTGTGAAAAAGAATGCGTCGTCGGCATGGTTTCGAACCTGCGCGGGAAGATCCCAATAGATTTCTAGTCTATCGCCTTAACCACTCGGCCACGACGACCGTTGCTGTCAGATGTGGGAAACATGCCTCTGGTCTATGCAAACTAACTTCTCCACACGCTCCAAAATATGTCAGGCCCAAGTAACATTCCTTAACACATACAAACTCCAACCTCTACTCTCCCACTTGTACAAAGTAAGACAAACTGGCTCATCTTCAAGACAATGGCTGTATTCTAACCACCCTGTATGTATTCTGGCCTACACCTGTCTCTTGCAGTAAATAATCTTGTGCCCAGTGGAATATACTTTGCATGCATGCATGCACCCGAGACCAGCCACCTGCACTGTGTTCGAGTTACCCGTGGAAGACGAGTCTGTTGGCATGCCATTCTCGTGGCAGCTGATGTGTGCCACAACTGTGTACAGCTTGGGTACTCTTCAGGCGCAAAAAACGAAGGAAAGATGTCACAAAACAGTTGTGAAAAAGAATGCGTCGTCGGCAGGATTCGAACCTGCGCGGGAAGATCCCAATAGATTTCTAGTCTATCGCCTTAACCACTCGGCCACGACGACCGTTGCTGTCAGATGTGGGAAACATGCCTCTGGTCTATGCAAACTAACTTCTCCACACGCTCCAAAATATGTCAGGCCCAAGTAACATTCCTTAACACATACAAACTCCAACCTCTACTCTCCCACTTGTACAAAGCAAGACAAACTGGCTCATCTTCAAGACAATGGCTGTATTCTAACCACCCTGTATGTATTCTGGCCTACACCTGTCTCTTGCAGTAAATAATCTTGTGCCCAGTGGAATATACTTTGCATGCATGCATGCACCCGAGACCAGCCACCTGCACTGTGTTCGAGTTACCCGTGGAAGACGAGTCTGTTGGCATGCCATTCTCGTGGCAGCTGATGTGTGCCACAACTGTGTACAGCTTGGGTACTCTTCAGGCGCAAAAAACGAAGGAAACATGTCACAAAACAGTTGTGAAAAAGAATGCGTCGTCGGCATGGTTTCGAACCTGCGCGGGAAGATCCCAATAGATTTCTAGTCTATCGCCTTAACCACTCGGCCACGACGACCGTTGCTGTCAGATGTGGGAAACATGCCTCTGGTCTATGCAAACTAACTTCTCCACACGCTCCAAAATATGTCAGGCCCAAGTAACATTCCTTAACACATACAAACTCCAACCTCTACTCTCCCACTTGTACAAAGCAAGACAAACTGGCTCATCTTCAAGACAATGGCTGTATTCTAACCACCCTGTATGTATTCTGGCCTACACCTGTCTCTTGCAGTAAATAATCTTGTGCCCAGTGGAATATACTTTGCATGCATGCATGCACCCGAGACCAGCCACCTGCACTGTGTTCGAGTTACCCGTGGAAGACGAGTCTGTTGGCATGCCATTCTCGTGGCAGCTGATGTGTGCCACAACTGTGTACAGCTTGGGTACTCTTCAGGCGCAAAAAACGAAGGAAACATGTCACAAAACAGTTGTGAAAAAGAATGCGTCGTCGGCATGGTTTCGAACCTGCGCGGGAAGATCCCAATAGATTTCTAGTCTATCGCCTTAACCACTCGGCCACGACGACCGTTGCTGTCAGATGTGGGAAACATGCCTCTGGTCTATGCAAACTAACTTCTCCACACGCTCCAAAATATGTCAGGCCCAAGTAACATTCCTTAACACATACAAACTCCAACCTCTACTCTCCCACTTGTACAAAGTAAGACAAACTGGCTCATCTTCAAGACAATGGCTGTATTCTAACCAACCTGTATGTATTCTGGCCTACACCTGTCTCTTGCAGTAAATAATCTTGTGCCCAGTGGAATATACTTTGCATGCATGCATGCACCCGAGACCAGCCACCTGCACTGTGTTCGAGTTACCCGTGGAAGACGAGTCTGTTGGCATGCCATTCTCGTGGCAGCTGATGTGTGCCACAACTGTGTACAGCTTGGGTACTCTTCAGGCGCAAAAAACGAAGGAAAGATGTCACAAAACAGTTGTGAAAAAGAATGCGTCGTCGGCAGGATTCGAACCTGCGCGGGAAGATCCCAATAGATTTCTAGTCTATCGCCTTAACCACTCGGCCACGACGACCGTTGCTGTCAGATGTGGGAAACATGCCTCTGGTCTATGCAAACTAACTTCTCCACACGCTCCAAAATATGTCAGGCCCAAGTAACATTCCTTAACACATACAAACTCCAACCTCTACTCTCCCACTTGTACAAAGCAAGACAAACTGGCTCATCTTCAAGACAATGGCTGTATTCTAACCACCCTGTATGTATTCTGGCCTACACCTGTCTCTTGCAGTAAATAATCTTGTGCCCAGTGGAATATACTTTGCATGCATGCATGCACCCGAGACCAGCCACCTGCACTGTGTTCGAGTTACCCGTGGAAGACGAGTCTGTTGGCATGCCATTCTCGTGGCAGCTGATGTGTGCCACAACTGTGTACAGCTTGGGTACTCTTCAGGCGCAAAAAACGAAGGAAAGATGTCACAAAACAGTTGTGAAAAAGAATGCGTCGTCGGCAGGATTCGAAACTGCGCGGGAAGATCCCAATAGATTTCTAGTCTATCGCCTTAACCACTCGGCCACGACGACCGTTGCTGTCAGATGTGGGAAACATGCCTCTGGTCTATGCAAACTAACTTCTCCACACGCTCCAAAATATGTCAGGCCCAAGTAACATTCCTTAACACATACAAACTCCAACCTCTACTCTCCCACTTGTACAAAGCAAGACAAACTGGCTCATCTTCAAGACAATGGCTGTATTCTAACCACCCTGTATGTATTCTGGCCTACACCTGTCTCTTGCAGTAAATAATCTTGTGCCCAGTGGAATATACTTTGCATGCATGCATGCACCCGAGACCAGCCACCTGCACTGTGTTCGAGTTACCCGTGGAAGACGAGTCTGTTGGCATGCCATTCTCGTGGCAGCTGATGTGTGCCACAACTGTGTACAGCTTGGGTACTCTTCAGGCGCAAAAAACGAAGGAAACATGTCACAAAACAGTTGTGAAAAAGAATGCGTCGTCGGCATGGTTTCGAACCTGCGCGGGAAGATCCCAATAGATTTCTAGTCTATCGCCTTAACCACTCGGCCACGACGACCGTTGCTGTCAGATGTGGGAAACATGCCTCTGGTCTATGCAAACTAACTTCTCCACACGCTCCAAAATATGTCAGGCCCAAGTAACATTCCTTAACACATACAAACTCCAACCTCTACTCTCCCACTTGTACAAAGTAAGACAAACTGGCTCATCTTCAAGACAATGGCTGTATTCTAACCACCCTGTATGTATTCTGGCCTACACCTGTCTCTTGCAGTAAATAATCTTGTGCCCAGTGGAATATACTTTGCATGCATGCATGCACCCGAGACCAGCCACCTGCACTGTGTTCGAGTTACCCGTGGAAGACGAGTCTGTTGGCATGCCATTCTCGTGGCAGCTGATGTGTGCCACAACTGTGTACAGCTTGGGTACTCTTCAGGCGCAAAAAACGAAGGAAAGATGTCACAAAACAGTTGTGAAAAAGAATGCGTCGTCGGCAGGATTCGAACCTGCGCGGGAAGATCCCAATAGATTTCTAGTCTATCGCCTTAACCACTCGGCCACGACGACCGTTGCTGTCAGATGTGGGAAACATGCCTCTGGTCTATGCAAACTAACTTCTCCACACGCTCCAAAATATGTCAGGCCCAAGTAACATTCCTTAACACATACAAACTCCAACCTCTACTCTCCCACTTGTACAAAGCAAGACAAACTGGCTCATCTTCAAGACAATGGCTGTATTCTAACCACCCTGTATGTATTCTGGCCTACACCTGTCTCTTGCAGTAAATAATCTTGTGCCCAGTGGAATATACTTTGCATGCATGCATGCACCCGAGACCAGCCACCTGCACTGTGTTCGAGTTACCCGTGGAAGACGAGTCTGTTGGCATGCCATTCTCGTGGCAGCTGATGTGTGCCACAACTGTGTACAGCTTGGGTACTCTTCAGGCGCAAAAAACGAAGGAAACATGTCACAAAACAGTTGTGAAAAAGAATGCGTCGTCGGCAGGATTCGAAACTGCGCGGGAAGATCCCAATAGATTTCTAGTCTATCGCCTTAACCACTCGGCCACGACGACCGTTGCTGTCAGATGTGGGAAACATGCCTCTGGTCTATGCAAACTAACTTCTCCACACGCTCCAAAATATGTCAGGCCCAAGTAACATTCCTTAACACATACAAACTCCAACCTCTACTCTCCCACTTGTACAAAGCAAGACAAACTGGCTCATCTTCAAGACAATGGCTGTATTCTAACCACCCTGTATGTATTCTGGCCTACACCTGTCTCTTGCAGTAAATAATCTTGTGCCCAGTGGAATATACTTTGCATGCATGCATGCACCCGAGACCAGCCACCTGCACTGTGTTCGAGTTACCCGTGGAAGACGAGTCTGTTGGCATGCCATTCTCGTGGCAGCTGATGTGTGCCACAACTGTGTACAGCTTGGGTACTCTTCAGGCGCAAAAAACGAAGGAAACATGTCACAAAACAGTTGTGAAAAAGAATGCGTCGTCGGCATGGTTTCGAACCTGCGCGGGAAGATCCCAATAGATTTCTAGTCTATCGCCTTAACCACTCGGCCACGACGACCGTTGCTGTCAGATGTGGGAAACATGCCTCTGGTCTATGCAAACTAACTTCTCCACACGCTCCAAAATATGTCAGGCCCAAGTAACATTCCTTAACACATACAAACTCCAACCTCTACTCTCCCACTTGTACAAAGCAAGACAAACTGGCTCATCTTCAAGACAATGGCTGTATTCTAACCACCCTGTATGTATTCTGGCCTACACCTGTCTCTTGCAGTAAATAATCTTGTGCCCAGTGGAATATACTTTGCATGCATGCATGCACCCGAGACCAGCCACCTGCACTGTGTTCGAGTTACCCGTGGAAGACGAGTCTGTTGGCATGCCATTCTCGTGGCAGCTGATGTGTGCCACAACTGTGTACAGCTTGGGTACTCTTCAGGCGCAAAAAACGAAGGAAACATGTCACAAAACAGTTGTGAAAAAGAATGCGTCGTCGGCATGGTTTCGAACCTGCGCGGGAAGATCCCAATAGATTTCTAGTCTATCGCCTTAACCACTCGGCCACGACGACCGTTGCTGTCAGATGTGGGAAACATGCCTCTGGTCTATGCAAACTAACTTCTCCACACGCTCCAAAATATGTCAGGCCCAAGTAACATTCCTTAACACATACAAACTCCAACCTCTACTCTCCCACTTGTACAAAGTAAGACAAACTGGCTCATCTTCAAGACAATGGCTGTATTCTAACCAACCTGTATGTATTCTGGCCTACACCTGTCTCTTGCAGTAAATAATCTTGTGCCCAGTGGAATATACTTTGCATGCATGCATGCACCCGAGACCAGCCACCTGCACTGTGTTCGAGTTACCCGTGGAAGACGAGTCTGTTGGCATGCCATTCTCGTGGCAGCTGATGTGTGCCACAACTGTGTACAGCTTGGGTACTCTTCAGGCGCAAAAAACGAAGGAAAGATGTCACAAAACAGTTGTGAAAAAGAATGCGTCGTCGGCAGGATTCGAACCTGCGCGGGAAGATCCCAATAGATTTCTAGTCTATCGCCTTAACCACTCGGCCACGACGACCGTTGCTGTCAGATGTGGGAAACATGCCTCTGGTCTATGCAAACTAACTTCTCCACACGCTCCAAAATATGTCAGGCCCAAGTAACATTCCTTAACACATACAAACTCCAACCTCTACTCTCCCACTTGTACAAAGCAAGACAAACTGGCTCATCTTCAAGACAATGGCTGTATTCTAACCACCCTGTATGTATTCTGGCCTACACCTGTCTCTTGCAGTAAATAATCTTGTGCCCAGTGGAATATACTTTGCATGCATGCATGCACCCGAGACCAGCCACCTGCACTGTGTTCGAGTTACCCGTGGAAGACGAGTCTGTTGGCATGCCATTCTCGTGGCAGCTGATGTGTGCCACAACTGTGTACAGCTTGGGTACTCTTCAGGCGCAAAAAACGAAGGAAAGATGTCACAAAACAGTTGTGAAAAAGAATGCGTCGTCGGCAGGATTCGAAACTGCGCGGGAAGATCCCAATAGATTTCTAGTCTATCGCCTTAACCACTCGGCCACGACGACCGTTGCTGTCAGATGTGGGAAACATGCCTCTGGTCTATGCAAACTAACTTCTCCACACGCTCCAAAATATGTCAGGCCCAAGTAACATTCCTTAACACATACAAACTCCAACCTCTACTCTCCCACTTGTACAAAGCAAGACAAACTGGCTCATCTTCAAGACAATGGCTGTATTCTAACCACCCTGTATGTATTCTGGCCTACACCTGTCTCTTGCAGTAAATAATCTTGTGCCCAGTGGAATATACTTTGCATGCATGCATGCACCCGAGACCAGCCACCTGCACTGTGTTCGAGTTACCCGTGGAAGACGAGTCTGTTGGCATGCCATTCTCGTGGCAGCTGATGTGTGCCACAACTGTGTACAGCTTGGGTACTCTTCAGGCGCAAAAAACGAAGGAAACATGTCACAAAACAGTTGTGAAAAAGAATGCGTCGTCGGCATGGTTTCGAACCTGCGCGGGAAGATCCCAATAGATTTCTAGTCTATCGCCTTAACCACTCGGCCACGACGACCGTTGCTGTCAGATGTGGGAAACATGCCTCTGGTCTATGCAAACTAACTTCTCCACACGCTCCAAAATATGTCAGGCCCAAGTAACATTCCTTAACACATACAAACTCCAACCTCTACTCTCCCACTTGTACAAAGTAAGACAAACTGGCTCATCTTCAAGACAATGGCTGTATTCTAACCACCCTGTATGTATTCTGGCCTACACCTGTCTCTTGCAGTAAATAATCTTGTGCCCAGTGGAATATACTTTGCATGCATGCATGCACCCGAGACCAGCCACCTGCACTGTGTTCGAGTTACCCGTGGAAGACGAGTCTGTTGGCATGCCATTCTCGTGGCAGCTGATGTGTGCCACAACTGTGTACAGCTTGGGTACTCTTCAGGCGCAAAAAACGAAGGAAACATGTCACAAAACAGTTGTGAAAAAGAATGCGTCGTCGGCAGGATTCGAACCTGCGCGGGAAGATCCCAATAGATTTCTAGTCTATCGCCTTAACCACTCGGCCACGACGACCGTTGCTGTCAGATGTGGGAAACATGCCTCTGGTCTATGCAAACTAACTTCTCCACACGCTCCAAAATATGTCAGGCCCAAGTAACATTCCTTAACACATACAAACTCCAACCTCTACTCTCCCACTTGTACAAAGCAAGACAAACTGGCTCATCTTCAAGACAATGGCTGTATTCTAACCACCCTGTATGTATTCTGGCCTACACCTGTCTCTTGCAGTAAATAATCTTGTGCCCAGTGGAATATACTTTGCATGCATGCATGCACCCGAGACCAGCCACCTGCACTGTGTTCGAGTTACCCGTGGAAGACGAGTCTGTTGGCATGCCATTCTCGTGGCAGCTGATGTGTGCCACAACTGTGTACAGCTTGGGTACTCTTCAGGCGCAAAAAACGAAGGAAACATGTCACAAAACAGTTGTGAAAAAGAATGCGTCGTCGGCATGGTTTCGAACCTGCGCGGGAAGATCCCAATAGATTTCTAGTCTATCGCCTTAACCACTCGGCCACGACGACCGTTGCTGTCAGATGTGGGAAACATGCCTCTGGTCTATGCAAACTAACTTCTCCACACGCTCCAAAATATGTCAGGCCCAAGTAACATTCCTTAACACATACAAACTCCAACCTCTACTCTCCCACTTGTACAAAGTAAGACAAACTGGCTCATCTTCAAGACAATGGCTGTATTCTAACCACCCTGTATGTATTCTGGCCTACACCTGTCTCTTGCAGTAAATAATCTTGTGCCCAGTGGAATATACTTTGCATGCATGCATGCACCCGAGACCAGCCACCTGCACTGTGTTCGAGTTACCCGTGGAAGACGAGTCTGTTGGCATGCCATTCTCGTGGCAGCTGATGTGTGCCACAACTGTGTACAGCTTGGGTACTCTTCAGGCGCAAAAAACGAAGGAAACATGTCACAAAACAGTTGTGAAAAAGAATGCGTCGTCGGCATGGTTTCGAACCTGCGCGGGAAGATCCCAATAGATTTCTAGTCTATCGCCTTAACCACTCGGCCACGACGACCGTTGCTGTCAGATGTGGGAAACATGCCTCTGGTCTATGCAAACTAACTTCTCCACACGCTCCAAAATATGTCAGGCCCAAGTAACATTCCTTAACACATACAAACTCCAACCTCTACTCTCCCACTTGTACAAAGTAAGACAAACTGGCTCATCTTCAAGACAATGGCTGTATTCTAACCACCCTGTATGTATTCTGGCCTACACCTGTCTCTTGCAGTAAATAATCTTGTGCCCAGTGGAATATACTTTGCATGCATGCATGCACCCGAGACCAGCCACCTGCACTGTGTTCGAGTTACCCGTGGAAGACGAGTCTGTTGGCATGCCATTCTCGTGGCAGCTGATGTGTGCCACAACTGTGTACAGCTTGGGTACTCTTCAGGCGCAAAAAACGAAGGAAAGATGTCACAAAACAGTTGTGAAAAAGAATGCGTCGTCGGCAGGATTCGAACCTGCGCGGGAAGATCCCAATAGATTTCTAGTCTATCGCCTTAACCACTCGGCCACGACGACCGTTGCTGTCAGATGTGGGAAACATGCCTCTGGTCTATGCAAACTAACTTCTCCACACGCTCCAAAATATGTCAGGCCCAAGTAACATTCCTTAACACATACAAACTCCAACCTCTACTCTCCCACTTGTACAAAGCAAGACAAACTGGCTCATCTTCAAGACAATGGCTGTATTCTAACCACCCTGTATGTATTCTGGCCTACACCTGTCTCTTGCAGTAAATAATCTTGTGCCCAGTGGAATATACTTTGCATGCATGCATGCACCCGAGACCAGCCACCTGCACTGTGTTCGAGTTACCCGTGGAAGACGAGTCTGTTGGCATGCCATTCTCGTGGCAGCTGATGTGTGCCACAACTGTGTACAGCTTGGGTACTCTTCAGGCGCAAAAAACGAAGGAAACATGTCACAAAACAGTTGTGAAAAAGAATGCGTCGTCGGCATGGTTTCGAACCTGCGCGGGAAGATCCCAATAGATTTCTAGTCTATCGCCTTAACCACTCGGCCACGACGACCGTTGCTGTCAGATGTGGGAAACATGCCTCTGGTCTATGCAAACTAACTTCTCCACACGCTCCAAAATATGTCAGGCCCAAGTAACATTCCTTAACACATACAAACTCCAACCTCTACTCTCCCACTTGTACAAAGTAAGACAAACTGGCTCATCTTCAAGACAATGGCTGTATTCTAACCAACCTGTATGTATTCTGGCCTACACCTGTCTCTTGCAGTAAATAATCTTGTGCCCAGTGGAATATACTTTGCATGCATGCATGCACCCGAGACCAGCCACCTGCACTGTGTTCGAGTTACCCGTGGAAGACGAGTCTGTTGGCATGCCATTCTCGTGGCAGCTGATGTGTGCCACAACTGTGTACAGCTTGGGTACTCTTCAGGCGCAAAAAACGAAGGAAAGATGTCACAAAACAGTTGTGAAAAAGAATGCGTCGTCGGCAGGATTCGAACCTGCGCGGGAAGATCCCAATAGATTTCTAGTCTATCGCCTTAACCACTCGGCCACGACGACCGTTGCTGTCAGATGTGGGAAACATGCCTCTGGTCTATGCAAACTAACTTCTCCACACGCTCCAAAATATGTCAGGCCCAAGTAACATTCCTTAACACATACAAACTCCAACCTCTACTCTCCCACTTGTACAAAGCAAGACAAACTGGCTCATCTTCAAGACAATGGCTGTATTCTAACCACCCTGTATGTATTCTGGCCTACACCTGTCTCTTGCAGTAAATAATCTTGTGCCCAGTGGAATATACTTTGCATGCATGCATGCACCCGAGACCAGCCACCTGCACTGTGTTCGAGTTACCCGTGGAAGACGAGTCTGTTGGCATGCCATTCTCGTGGCAGCTGATGTGTGCCACAACTGTGTACAGCTTGGGTACTCTTCAGGCGCAAAAAACGAAGGAAAGATGTCACAAAACAGTTGTGAAAAAGAATGCGTCGTCGGCAGGATTCGAAACTGCGCGGGAAGATCCCAATAGATTTCTAGTCTATCGCCTTAACCACTCGGCCACGACGACCGTTGCTGTCAGATGTGGGAAACATGCCTCTGGTCTATGCAAACTAACTTCTCCACACGCTCCAAAATATGTCAGGCCCAAGTAACATTCCTTAACACATACAAACTCCAACCTCTACTCTCCCACTTGTACAAAGCAAGACAAACTGGCTCATCTTCAAGACAATGGCTGTATTCTAACCACCCTGTATGTATTCTGGCCTACACCTGTCTCTTGCAGTAAATAATCTTGTGCCCAGTGGAATATACTTTGCATGCATGCATGCACCCGAGACCAGCCACCTGCACTGTGTTCGAGTTACCCGTGGAAGACGAGTCTGTTGGCATGCCATTCTCGTGGCAGCTGATGTGTGCCACAACTGTGTACAGCTTGGGTACTCTTCAGGCGCAAAAAACGAAGGAAACATGTCACAAAACAGTTGTGAAAAAGAATGCGTCGTCGGCATGGTTTCGAACCTGCGCGGGAAGATCCCAATAGATTTCTAGTCTATCGCCTTAACCACTCGGCCACGACGACCGTTGCTGTCAGATGTGGGAAACATGCCTCTGGTCTATGCAAACTAACTTCTCCACACGCTCCAAAATATGTCAGGCCCAAGTAACATTCCTTAACACATACAAACTCCAACCTCTACTCTCCCACTTGTACAAAGTAAGACAAACTGGCTCATCTTCAAGACAATGGCTGTATTCTAACCACCCTGTATGTATTCTGGCCTACACCTGTCTCTTGCAGTAAATAATCTTGTGCCCAGTGGAATATACTTTGCATGCATGCATGCACCCGAGACCAGCCACCTGCACTGTGTTCGAGTTACCCGTGGAAGACGAGTCTGTTGGCATGCCATTCTCGTGGCAGCTGATGTGTGCCACAACTGTGTACAGCTTGGGTACTCTTCAGGCGCAAAAAACGAAGGAAAGATGTCACAAAACAGTTGTGAAAAAGAATGCGTCGTCGGCAGGATTCGAACCTGCGCGGGAAGATCCCAATAGATTTCTAGTCTATCGCCTTAACCACTCGGCCACGACGACCGTTGCTGTCAGATGTGGGAAACATGCCTCTGGTCTATGCAAACTAACTTCTCCACACGCTCCAAAATATGTCAGGCCCAAGTAACATTCCTTAACACATACAAACTCCAACCTCTACTCTCCCACTTGTACAAAGCAAGACAAACTGGTTCATCTTCAAGACAATGGCTGTATTCTAACCACCCTGTATGTATTCTGGCCTACACCTGTCTCTTGCAGTAAATAATCTTGTGCCCAGTGGAATATACTTTGCATGCATGCATGCACCCGAGACCAGCCACCTGCACTGTGTTCGAGTTACCCGTGGAAGACGAGTCTGTTGGCATGCCATTCTCGTGGCAGCTGATGTGTGCCACAACTGTGTACAGCTTGGGTACTCTTCAGGCGCAAAAAACGAAGGAAACATGTCACAAAACAGTTGTGAAAAAGAATGCGTCGTCGGCAGGATTCGAACCTGCGCGGGAAGATCCCAATAGATTTCTAGTCTATCGCCTTAACCACTCGGCCACGACGACCGTTGCTGTCAGATGTGGGAAACATGCCTCTGGTCTATGCAAACTAACTTCTCCACACGCTCCAAAATATGTCAGGCCCAAGTAACATTCCTTAACACATACAAACTCCAACCTCTACTCTCCCACTTGTACAAAGCAAGACAAACTGGCTCATCTTCAAGACAATGGCTGTATTCTAACCACCCTGTATGTATTCTGGCCTACACCTGTCTATTTCAGTAAATAATCTTGTGCCCAGTGGAATATACTTTGCATGCATGCATGCACCCGAGACCAGCCACCTGCACTGTGTTCGAGTTACCCGTGGAAGACGAGTCTGTTGGCATGCCATTCTCGTGGCAGCTGATGTGTGCCACAACTGTGTACAGCTTGGGTACTCTTCAGGCGCAAAAAACGAAGGAAACATGTCACAAAACAGTTGTGAAAAAGAATGCGTCGTCGGCATGGTTTCGAACCTGCGCGGGAAGATCCCAATAGATTTCTAGTCTATCGCCTTAACCACTCGGCCACGACGACCGTTGCTGTCAGATGTGGGAAACATGCCTCTGGTCTATGCAAACTAACTTCTCCACACGCTCCAAAATATGTCAGGCCCAAGTAACATTCCTTAACACATACAAACTCCAACCTCTACTCTCCCACTTGTACAAAGCAAGACAAACTGGCTCATCTTCAAGACAATGGCTGTATTCTAACCACCCTGTATGTATTCTGGCCTACACCTGTCTCTTGCAGTAAATAATCTTGTGCCCAGTGGAATATACTTTGCATGCATGCATGCACCCGAGACCAGCCACCTGCACTGTGTTCGAGTTACCCGTGGAAGACGAGTCTGTTGGCATGCCATTCTCGTGGCAGCTGATGTGTGCCACAACTGTGTACAGCTTGGGTACTCTTCAGGCGCAAAAAAACGAAGGAAACATGTCACAAAACAGTTGTGAAAAAGAATGCGTCGTCGGCAGGATTCGAACCTGCGCGGGAAGATCCCAATAGATTTCTAGTCTATCGCCTTAACCACTCGGCCACGACGACCGTTGCTGTCAGATGTGGGAAACATGCCTCTGGTCTATGCAAACTAACTTCTCCACACGCTCCAAAATATGTCAGGCCCAAGTAACATTCCTTAACACATACAAACTCCAACCTCTACTCTCCCACTTGTACAAAGCAAGACAAACTGGCTCATCTTCAAAACAATGGCTGTATTCTAACCACCCTGTATGTATTCTGGCCTACACCTATCTCTTGCAGTAAATAATCTTGTGCCCAGTGGAATATACTTTGCATGCATGCATGCACCCGAGACCAGCCACCTGCACTGTGTTCGAGTTACCCGTGGAAGACGAGTCTGTTGGCATGCCATTCTCGTGGCAGCTGATGTGTGCCACAACTGTGTACAGCTTGGGTACTCTTCAGGCGCAAAAAAACGAAGGAAACATGTCACAAAACAGTTGTGAAAAAGAATGCGTCGTCGGCAGGATTCGAACCTGCGCGGGAAGATCCCAATAGATTTCTAGTCTATCGCCTTAACCACTCGGCCACGACGACCGTTGCTGTCAGATGTGGGAAACATGCCTCTGGTCTATGCAAACTAACTTCTCCACACGCTCCAAAATATGTCAGGCCCAAGTAACATTCCTTAACACATACAAACTCCAACCTCTACTCTCCCACTTGTACAAAGCAAGACAAACTATCTCATCTTCAAGACAATGGCTGTATTCTAACCACCCTGTATGTATTCTGGCCTACACCTGTCTCTTGCAGTAAATAATCTTGTGCCCAGTGGAATATACTTTGCATGCATGCATGCACCCGAGACCAGCCACCTGCACTGTGTTCGAGTTACCCGTGGAAGACGAGTCTGTTGGCATGCCATTCTCGTGGCAGCTGATGTGTGCCACAACTGTGTACAGCTTGGGTACTCTTCAGGCGCAAAAAAACGAAGGAAACATGTCACAAAACAGTTGTGAAAAAGAATGCGTCGTCGGCAGGATTCGAACCTGCGCGGGAAGATCCCAATAGATTTCTAGTCTATCGCCTTAACCACTCGGCCACGACGACCGTTGCTGTCAGATGTGGGAAACATGCCTCTGGTCTATGCAAACTAACTTCTCCACACGCTCCAAAATATGTCAGGCCCAAGTAACATTCCTTAACACATACAAACTCCAACCTCTACTCTCCCACTTGTACAAAGCAAGACAAACTGGCTCATCTTCAAGACAATGGCTGTATTCTAACCACCCTGTATGTATTCTGGCCTACACCTATCTCTTGCAGTAAATAATCTTGTGCCCAGTGGAATATACTTTGCATGCATGCATGCACCCGAGACCAGCCACCTGCACTGTGTTCGAGTTACCCGTGGAAGACGAGTCTGTTGGCATGCCATTCTCGTGGCAGCTGATGTGTGCCACAACTGTGTACAGCTTGGGTACTCTTCAGGCGCAAAAAACGAAGGAAACATGTCACAAAACAGTTGTGAAAAAGAATGCGTCGTCGGCATGGTTTCGAACCTGCGCGGGAAGATCCCAATAGATTTCTAGTCTATCGCCTTAACCACTCGGCCACGACGACCGTTGCTGTCAGATGTGGGAAACATGCCTCTGGTCTATGCAAACTAACTTCTCCACACGCTCCAAAATATGTCAGGCCCAAGTAACATTCCTTAACACATACAAACTCCAACCTCTACTCTCCCACTTGTACAAAGTAAGACAAACTGGCTCATCTTCAAGACAATGGCTGTATTCTAACCACCCTGTATGTATTCTGGCCTACACCTGTCTCTTGCAGTAAATAATCTTGTGCCCAGTGGAATATACTTTGCATGCATGCATGCACCCGAGACCAGCCACCTGCACTGTGTTCGAGTTACCCGTGGAAGACGAGTCTGTTGGCATGCCATTCTCGTGGCAGCTGATGTGTGCCACAACTGTGTACAGCTTGGGTACTCTTCAGGCGCAAAAAACGAAGGAAAGATGTCACAAAACAGTTGTGAAAAAGAATGCGTCGTCGGCAGGATTCGAACCTGCGCGGGAAGATCCCAATAGATTTCTAGTCTATCGCCTTAACCACTCGGCCACGACGACCGTTGCTGTCAGATGTGGGAAACATGCCTCTGGTCTAT
The DNA here is from genome assembly GCF_037392515.1 of Haliotis asinina. Classification (NCBI taxonomy): domain Eukaryota; kingdom Metazoa; phylum Mollusca; class Gastropoda; order Lepetellida; family Haliotidae; genus Haliotis; species Haliotis asinina. Next base: position 9,136,557 of record NC_090295.1, on the reverse strand, counting down.
GCAAACTAACTTCTCCACACGCTCCAAAATATGTCAGGCCCAAGTAACATTCCTTAACACATACAAACTCCAACCTCTACTCTCCCACTTGTACAAAGCAAGACAAACTGGCTCATCTTCAAGACAATGGCTGTATTCTAACCACCCTGTATGTATTCTGGCCTACACCTGTCTCTTGCAGTAAATAATCTTGTGCCCAGTGGAATATACTTTGCATGCATGCATGCACCCGAGACCAGCCACCTGCACTGTGTTCGAGTTACCCGTGGAAGACGAGTCTGTTGGCATGCCATTCTCGTGGCAGCTGATGTGTGCCACAACTGTGTACAGCTTGGGTACTCTTCAGGCGCAAAAAACGAAGGAAACATGTCACAAAACAGTTGTGAAAAAGAATGCGTCGTCGGCATGGTTTCGAACCTGCGCGGGAAGATCCCAATAGATTTCTAGTCTATCGCCTTAACCACTCGGCCACGACGACCGTTGCTGTCAGATGTGGGAAACATGCCTCTGGTCTATGCAAACTAACTTCTCCACACGCTCCAAAATATGTCAGGCCCAAGTAACATTCCTTAACACATTCAAACTCCAACCTCTACTCTCCCACTTGTACAAAGTAAGACAAACTGGCTCATCTTCAAGACAATGGCTGTATTCTAACCACCCTGTATGTATTCTGGCCTACACCTGTCTCTTGCAGTAAATAATCTTGTGCCCAGTGGAATATACTTTGCATGCATGCATGCACCCGAGACCAGCCACCTGCACTGTGTTCGAGTTACCCGTGGAAGACGAGTCTGTTGGCATGCCATTCTCGTGGCAGCTGATGTGTGCCACAACTGTGTACAGCTTGGGTACTCTTCAGGCGCAAAAAACGAAGGAAACATGTCACAAAACAGTTGTGAAAAAGAATGCGTCGTCGGCAGGATTCGAACCTGCGCGGGAAGATCCCAATAGATTTCTAGTCTATCGCCTTAACCACTCGGCCACGACGACCGTTGCTGTCAGATGTGGGAAACATGCCTCTGGTCTATGCAAACTAACTTCTCCACACGCTCCAAAATATGTCAGGCCCAAGTAACATTCCTTAACACATACAAACTCCAACCTCTACTCTCCCACTTGTACAAAGCAAGACAAACTATCTCATCTTCAAGACAATGGCTGTATTCTAACCACCCTGTATGTATTCTGGCCTACACCTGTCTCTTGCAGTAAATAATCTTGTGCCCAGTGGAATATACTTTGCATGCATGCATGCACCCGAGACCAGCCACCTGCACTGTGTTCGAGTTACCCGTGGAAGACGAGTCTGTTGGCATGCCATTCTCGTGGCAGCTGATGTGTGCCACAACTGTGTACAGCTTGGGTACTCTTCAGGCGCAAAAAAACGAAGGAAACATGTCACAAAACAGTTGTGAAAAAGAATGCGTCGTCGGCAGGATTCGAACCTGCGCGGGAAGATCCCAATAGATTTCTAGTCTATCGCCTTAACCACTCGGCCACGACGACCGTTGCTGTCAGATGTGGGAAACATGCCTCTGGTCTATGCAAACTAACTTCTCCACACGCTCCAAAATATGTCAGGCCCAAGTAACATTCCTTAACACATACAAACTCCAACCTCTACTCTCCCACTTGTACAAAGCAAGACAAACTGGCTCATCTTCAAGACAATGGCTGTATTCTAACCACCCTGTATGTATTCTGGCCTACACCTGTCTCTTGCAGTAAATAATCTTGTGCCCAGTGGAATATACTTTGCATGCATGCATGCACCCGAGACCAGCCACCTGCACTGTGTTCGAGTTACCCGTGGAAGACGAGTCTGTTGGCATGCCATTCTCGTGGCAGCTGATGTGTGCCACAACTGTGTACAGCTTGGGTACTCTTCAGGCGCAAAAAACGAAGGAAACATGTCACAAAACAGTTGTGAAAAAGAATGCGTCGTCGGCATGGTTTCGAACCTGCGCGGGAAGATCCCAATAGATTTCTAGTCTATCGCCTTAACCACTCGGCCACGACGACCGTTGCTGTCAGATGTGGGAAACATGCCTCTGGTCTATGCAAACTAACTTCTCCACACGCTCCAAAATATGTCAGGCCCAAGTAACATTCCTTAACACATACAAACTCCAACCTCTACTCTCCCACTTGTACAAAGTAAGACAAACTGGCTCATCTTCAAGACAATGGCTGTATTCTAACCACCCTGTATGTATTCTGGCCTACACCTGTCTCTTGCAGTAAATAATCTTGTGCCCAGTGGAATATACTTTGCATGCATGCATGCACCCGAGACCAGCCACCTGCACTGTGTTCGAGTTACCCGTGGAAGACGAGTCTGTTGGCATGCCATTCTCGTGGCAGCTGATGTGTGCCACAACTGTGTACAGCTTGGGTACTCTTCAGGCGCAAAAAACGAAGGAAACATGTCACAAAACAGTTGTGAAAAAGAATGCGTCGTCGGCATGGTTTCGAACCTGCGCGGGAAGATCCCAATAGATTTCTAGTCTATCGCCTTAACCACTCGGCCACGACGACCGTTGCTGTCAGATGTGGGAAACATGCCTCTGGTCTATGCAAACTAACTTCTCCACACGCTCCAAAATATGTCAGGCCCAAGTAACATTCCTTAACACATTCAAACTCCAACCTCTACTCTCCCACTTGTACAAAGTAAGACAAACTGGCTCATCTTCAAGACAATGGCTGTATTCTAACCACCCTGTATGCATTCTGGCCTACACCTGTCTCTTGCAGTAAATAATCTTGTGCCCAGTGGAATATACTTTGCATGCATGCATGCACCCGAGACCAGCCACCTGCACTGTGTTCGAGTTACCCGTGGAAGACGAGTCTGTTGGCATGCCATTCTCGTGGCAGCTGATGTGTGCCACAACTGTGTACAGCTTGGGTACTCTTCAGGCGCAAAAAACGAAGGAAACATGTCACAAAACAGTTGTGAAAAAGAATGCGTCGTCGGCAGGATTCGAACCTGCGCGGGAAGATCCCAATAGATTTCTAGTCTATCGCCTTAACCACTCGGCCACGACGACCGTTGCTGTCAGATGTGGGAAACATGCCTCTGGTCTATGCAAACTAACTTCTCCACACGCTCCAAAATATGTCAGGCCCAAGTAACATTCCTTAACACATACAAACTCCAACCTCTACTCTCCCACTTGTACAAAGCAAGACAAACTGGCTCATCTTCAAGACAATGGCTGTATTCTAACCACCCTGTATGTATTCTGGCCTACACCTGTCTCTTGCAGTAAATAATCTTGTGCCCAGTGGAATATACTTTGCATGCATGCATGCACCCGAGACCAGCCACCTGCACTGTGTTCGAGTTACCCGTGGAAGACGAGTCTGTTGGCATGCCATTCTCGTGGCAGCTGATGTGTGCCACAACTGTGTACAGCTTGGGTACTCTTCAGGCGCAAAAAACGAAGGAAACATGTCACAAAACAGTTGTGAAAAAGAATGCGTCGTCGGCATGGTTTCGAACCTGCGCGGGAAGATCCCAATAGATTTCTAGTCTATCGCCTTAACCACTCGGCCACGACGACCGTTGCTGTCAGATGTGGGAAACATGCCTCTGGTCTATGCAAACTAACTTCTCCACACGCTCCAAAATATGTCAGGCCCAAGTAACATTCCTTAACACATACAAACTCCAACCTCTACTCTCCCACTTGTACAAAGTAAGACAAACTGGCTCATCTTCAAGACAATGGCTGTATTCTAACCACCCTGTATGTATTCTGGCCTACACCTGTCTCTTGCAGTAAATAATCTTGTGCCCAGTGGAATATACTTTGCATGCATGCATGCACCCGAGACCAGCCACCTGCACTGTGTTCGAGTTACCCGTGGAAGACGAGTCTGTTGGCATGCCATTCTCGTGGCAGCTGATGTGTGCCACAACTGTGTACAGCTTGGGTACTCTTCAGGCGCAAAAAACGAAGGAAACATGTCACAAAACAGTTGTGAAAAAGAATGCGTCGTCGGCAGGATTCGAACCTGCGCGGGAAGATCCCAATAGATTTCTAGTCTATCGCCTTAACCACTCGGCCACGACGACCGTTGCTGTCAGATGTGGGAAACATGCCTCTGGTCTATGCAAACTAACTTCTCCACACGCTCCAAAATATGTCAGGCCCAAGTAACATTCCTTAACACATACAAACTCCAACCTCTACTCTCCCACTTGTACAAAGTAAGACAAACTGGCTCATCTTCAAGACAATGGCTGTATTCTAACCACCCTGTATGTATTCTGGCCTACACCTGTCTCTTGCAGTAAATAATCTTGTGCCCAGTGGAATATACTTTGCATGCATGCATGCACCCGAGACCAGCCACCTGCACTGTGTTCGAGTTACCCGTGGAAGACGAGTCTGTTGGCATGCCATTCTCGTGGCAGCTGATGTGTGCCACAACTGTGTACAGCTTGGGTACTCTTCAGGCGCAAAAAACGAAGGAAACATGTCACAAAACAGTTGTGAAAAAGAATGCGTCGTCGGCAGGATTCGAACCTGCGCGGGAAGATCCCAATAGATTTCTAGTCTATCGCCTTAACCACTCGGCCACGACGACCGTTGCTGTCAGATGTGGGAAACATGCCTCTGGTCTATGCAAACTAACTTCTCCACACGCTCCAAAATATGTCAGGCCCAAGTAACATTCCTTAACACATACAAACTCCAACCTCTACTCTCCCACTTGTACAAAGCAAGACAAACTGGCTCATCTTCAAGACAATGGCTGTATTCTAACCACCCTGTATGTATTCTGGCCTACACCTGTCTCTTGCAGTAAATAATCTTGTGCCCAGTGGAATATACTTTGCATGCATGCATGCACCCGAGACCAGCCACCTGCACTGTGTTCGAGTTACCCGTGGAAGACGAGTCTGTTGGTATGCCATTCTCGTGGCAGCTGATGTGTGCCACAACTGTGTACAGCTTGGGTACTCTTCAGGCGCAAAAAACGAAGGAAACATGTCACAAAACAGTTGTGAAAAAGAATGCGTCGTCGGCATGGTTTCGAACCTGCGCGGGAAGATCCCAATAGATTTCTAGTCTATCGCCTTAACCACTCGGCCACGACGACCGTTGCTGTCAGATGTGGGAAACATGCCTCTGGTCTATGCAAACTAACTTCTCCACACGCTCCAAAATATGTCAGGCCCAAGTAACATTCCTTAACACATACAAACTCCAACCTCTACTCTCCCACTTGTACAAAGTAAGACAAACTGGCTCATCTTCAAGACAATGGCTGTATTCTAACCACCCTGTATGTATTCTGGCCTACACCTGTCTCTTGCAGTAAATAATCTTGTGCCCAGTGGAATATACTTTGCATGCATGCATGCACCCGAGACCAGCCACCTGCACTGTGTTCGAGTTACCCGTGGAAGACGAGTCTGTTGGCATGCCATTCTCGTGGCAGCTGATGTGTGCCACAACTGTGTACAGCTTGGGTACTCTTCAGGCGCAAAAAACGAAGGAAACATGTCACAAAACAGTTGTGAAAAAGAATGCGTCGTCGGCAGGATTCGAACCTGCGCGGGAAGATCCCAATAGATTTCTAGTCTATCGCCTTAACCACTCGGCCACGACGACCGTTGCTGTCAGATGTGGGAAACATGCCTCTGGTCTATGCAAACTAACTTCTCCACACGCTCCAAAATATGTCAGGCCCAAGTAACATTCCTTAACACATACAAACTCCAACCTCTACTCTCCCACTTGTACAAAGCAAGACAAACTGGCTCATCTTCAAGACAATGGCTGTATTCTAACCACCCTGTATGTATTCTGGCCTACACCTGTCTCTTGCAGTAAATAATCTTGTGCCCAGTGGAATATACTTTGCATGCATGCATGCACCCGAGACCAGCCACCTGCACTGTGTTCGAGTTACCCGTGGAAGACGAGTCTGTTGGCATGCCATTCTCGTGGCAGCTGATGTGTGCCACAACTGTGTACAGCTTGGGTACTCTTCAGGCGCAAAAAACCAAGGAAACATGTCACAAAACAGTTGTGAAAAAGAATGCGTCGTCGGCATGGTTTCGAACCTGCGCGGGAAGATCCCAATAGATTTCTAGTCTATCGCCTTAACCACTCGGCCACGACGACCGTTGCTGTCAGATGTGGGAAACATGCCTCTGGTCTATGCAAACTAACTTCTCCACACGCTCCCAAATATGTCAGGCCCAAGTAACATTCCTTAACACATACAAACTCCAACCTCTACTCTCCCACTTGTACAAAGTAAGACAAACTGGCTCATCTTCAAGACAATGGCTGTATTCTAACCACCCTGTATGTATTCTGGCCTACACCTGTCTCTTGCAGTAAATAATCTTGTGCCCAGTGGAATATACTTTGCATGCATGCATGCACCCGAGACCAGCCACCTGCACTGTGTTCGAGTTACCCGTGGAAGACGAGTCTGTTGGCATGCCATTCTCGTGGCAGCTGATGTGTGCCACAACTGTGTACAGCTTGGGTACTCTTCAGGCGCAAAAAACGAAGGAAACATGTCACAAAACAGTTGTGAAAAAGAATGCGTCGTCGGCAGGATTCGAACCTGCGCGGGAAGATCCCAATAGATTTCTAGTCTATCGCCTTAACCACTCGGCCACGACGACCGTTGCTGTCAGATGTGGGAAACATGCCTCTGGTCTATGCAAACTAACTTCTCCACACGCTCCAAAATATGTCAGGCCCAAGTAACATTCCTTAACACATACAAACTCCAACCTCTACTCTCCCACTTGTACAAAGTAAGACAAACTGGCTCATCTTCAAGACAATGGCTGTATTCTAACCACCCTGTATGTATTCTGGCCTACACCTGTCTCTTGCAGTAAATAATCTTGTGCCCAGTGGAATATACTTTGCATGCATGCATGCACCCGAGACCAGCCACCTGCACTGTGTTCGAGTTACCCGTGGAAGACGAGTCTGTTGGCATGCCATTCTCGTGGCAGCTGATGTGTGCCACAACTGTGTACAGCTTGGGTACTCTTCAGGCGCAAAAACCGAAGGAAACATGTCACAAAACAGTTGTGAAAAAGAATGCGTCGTCGGCAGGATTCGAACCTGCGCGGGAAGATCCCAATAGATTTCTAGTCTATCGCCTTAACCACTCGGCCACGACGACCGTTGCTGTCAGATGTGGGAAACATGCCTCTGGTCTATGCAAACTAACTTCTCCACACGCTCCAAAATATGTCAGGCCCAAGTAACATTCCTTAACACATACAAACTCCAACCTCTACTCTCCCACTTGTACAAAGCAAGACAAACTGGCTCATCTTCAAGACAATGGCTGTATTCTAACCACCCTGTATGTATTCTGGCCTACACCTGTCTCTTGCAGTAAATAATCTTGTGCCCAGTGGAATATACTTTGCATGCATGCATGCACCCGAGACCAGCCACCTGCACTGTGTTCGAGTTACCCGTGGAAGACGAGTCTGTTGGCATGCCATTCTCGTGGCAGCTGATGTGTGCCACAACTGTGTACAGCTTGGGTACTCTTCAGGCGCAAAAAACGAAGGAAACATGTCACAAAACAGTTGTGAAAAAGAATGCGTCGTCGGCAGGATTCGAACCTGCGCGGGAAGATCCCAATAGATTTCTAGTCTATCGCCTTAACCACTCGGCCACGACGACCGTTGCTGTCAGATGTGGGAAACATGCCTCTGGTCTATGCAAACTAACTTCTCCACACGCTCCAAAATATGTCAGGCCCAAGTAACATTCCTTAACACATACAAACTCCAACCTCTACTCTCCCACTTGTACAAAGCAAGACAAACTGGCTCATCTTCAAGACAATGGCTGTATTCTAACCACCCTGTATGTATTCTGGCCTACACCTGTCTCTTGCAGTAAATAATCTTGTGCCCAGTGGAATATACTTTGCATGCATGCATGCACCCGAGACCAGCCACCTGCACTGTGTTCGAGTTACCCGTGGAAGACGAGTCTGTTGGTATGCCATTCTCGTGGCAGCTGATGTGTGCCACAACTGTGTACAGCTTGGGTACTCTTCAGGCGCAAAAAACGAAGGAAACATGTCACAAAACAGTTGTGAAAAAGAATGCGTCGTCGGCATGGTTTCGAACCTGCGCGGGAAGATCCCAATAGATTTCTAGTCTATCGCCTTAACCACTCGGCCACGACGACCGTTGCTGTCAGATGTGGGAAACATGCCTCTGGTCTATGCAAACTAACTTCTCCACACGCTCCAAAATATGTCAGGCCCAAGTAACATTCCTTAACACATACAAACTCCAACCTCTACTCTCCCACTTGTACAAAGTAAGACAAACTGGCTCATCTTCAAGACAATGGCTGTATTCTAACCACCCTGTATGTATTCTGGCCTACACCTGTCTCTTGCAGTAAATAATCTTGTGCCCAGTGGAATATACTTTGCATGCATGCATGCACCCGAGACCAGCCACCTGCACTGTGTTCGAGTTACCCGTGGAAGACGAGTCTGTTGGCATGCCATTCTCGTGGCAGCTGATGTGTGCCACAACTGTGTACAGCTTGGGTACTCTTCAGGCGCAAAAAACGAAGGAAACATGTCACAAAACAGTTGTGAAAAAGAATGCGTCGTCGGCAGGATTCGAACCTGCGCGGGAAGATCCCAATAGATTTCTAGTCTATCGCCTTAACCACTCGGCCACGACGACCGTTGCTGTCAGATGTGGGAAACATGCCTCTGGTCTATGCAAACTAACTTCTCCACACGCTCCAAAATATGTCAGGCCCAAGTAACATTCCTTAACACATACAAACTCCAACCTCTACTCTCCCACTTGTACAAAGCAAGACAAACTGGCTCATCTTCAAGACAATGGCTGTATTCTAACCACCCTGTATGTATTCTGGCCTACACCTGTCTCTTGCAGTAAATAATCTTGTGCCCAGTGGAATATACTTTGCATGCATGCATGCACCCGAGACCAGCCACCTGCACTGTGTTCGAGTTACCCGTGGAAGACGAGTCTGTTGGCATGCCATTCTCGTGGCAGCTGATGTGTGCCACAACTGTGTACAGCTTGGGTACTCTTCAGGCGCAAAAAACCAAGGAAACATGTCACAAAACAGTTGTGAAAAAGAATGCGTCGTCGGCATGGTTTCGAACCTGCGCGGGAAGATCCCAATAGATTTCTAGTCTATCGCCTTAACCACTCGGCCACGACGACCGTTGCTGTCAGATGTGGGAAACATGCCTCTGGTCTATGCAAACTAACTTCTCCACACGCTCCCAAATATGTCAGGCCCAAGTAACATTCCTTAACACATACAAACTCCAACCTCTACTCTCCCACTTGTACAAAGTAAGACAAACTGGCTCATCTTCAAGACAATGGCTGTATTCTAACCACCCTGTATGTATTCTGGCCTACACCTGTCTCTTGCAGTAAATAATCTTGTGCCCAGTGGAATATACTTTGCATGCATGCATGCACCCGAGACCAGCCACCTGCACTGTGTTCGAGTTACCCGTGGAAGACGAGTCTGTTGGCATGCCATTCTCGTGGCAGCTGATGTGTGCCACAACTGTGTACAGCTTGGGTACTCTTCAGGCGCAAAAAACGAAGGAAACATGTCACAAAACAGTTGTGAAAAAGAATGCGTCGTCGGCAGGATTCGAACCTGCGCGGGAAGATCCCAATAGATTTCTAGTCTATCGCCTTAACCACTCGGCCACGACGACCGTTGCTGTCAGATGTGGGAAACATGCCTCTGGTCTATGCAAACTAACTTCTCCACACGCTCCAAAATATGTCAGGCCCAAGTAACATTCCTTAACACATACAAACTCCAACCTCTACTCTCCCACTTGTACAAAGTAAGACAAACTGGCTCATCTTCAAGACAATGGCTGTATTCTAACCACCCTGTATGTATTCTGGCCTACACCTGTCTCTTGCAGTAAATAATCTTGTGCCCAGTGGAATATACTTTGCATGCATGCATGCACCCGAGACCAGCCACCTGCACTGTGTTCGAGTTACCCGTGGAAGACGAGTCTGTTGGCATGCCATTCTCGTGGCAGCTGATGTGTGCCACAACTGTGTACAGCTTGGGTACTCTTCAGGCGCAAAAACCGAAGGAAACATGTCACAAAACAGTTGTGAAAAAGAATGCGTCGTCGGCAGGATTCGAACCTGCGCGGGAAGATCCCAATAGATTTCTAGTCTATCGCCTTAACCACTCGGCCACGACGACCGTTGCTGTCAGATGTGGGAAACATGCCTCTGGTCTATGCAAACTAACTTCTCCACACGCTCCAAAATATGTCAGGCCCAAGTAACATTCCTTAACACATACAAACTCCAACCTCTACTCTCCCACTTGTACAAAGCAAGACAAACTGGCTCATCTTCAAGACAATGGCTGTATTCTAACCACCCTGTATGTATTCTGGCCTACACCTGTCTCTTGCAGTAAATAATCTTGTGCCCAGTGGAATATACTTTGCATGCATGCATGCACCCGAGACCAGCCACCTGCACTGTGTTCGAGTTACCCGTGGAAGACGAGTCTGTTGGTATGCCATTCTCGTGGCAGCTGATGTGTGCCACAACTGTGTACAGCTTGGGTACTCTTCAGGCGCAAAAAACGAAGGAAACATGTCACAAAACAGTTGTGAAAAAGAATGCGTCGTCGGCATGGTTTCGAACCTGCGCGGGAAGATCCCAATAGATTTCTAGTCTATCGCCTTAACCACTCGGCCACGACGACCGTTGCTGTCAGATGTGGGAAACATGCCTCTGGTCTATGCAAACTAACTTCTCCACACGCTCCAAAATATGTCAGGCCCAAGTAACATTCCTTAACACATACAAACTCCAACCTCTACTCTCCCACTTGTACAAAGTAAGACAAACTGGCTCATCTTCAAGACAATGGCTGTATTCTAACCACCCTGTATGTATTCTGGCCTACACCTGTCTCTTGCAGTAAATAATCTTGTGCCCAGTGGAATATACTTTGCATGCATGCATGCACCCGAGACCAGCCACCTGCACTGTGTTCGAGTTACCCGTGGAAGACGAGTCTGTTGGCATGCCATTCTCGTGGCAGCTGATGTGTGCCACAACTGTGTACAGCTTGGGTACTCTTCAGGCGCAAAAAACGAAGGAAACATGTCACAAAACAGTTGTGAAAAAGAATGCGTCGTCGGCAGGATTCGAACCTGCGCGGGAAGATCCCAATAGATTTCTAGTCTATCGCCTTAACCACTCGGCCACGACGACCGTTGCTGTCAGATGTGGGAAACATGCCTCTGGTCTATGCAAACTAACTTCTCCACACGCTCCAAAATATGTCAGGCCCAAGTAACATTCCTTAACACATACAAACTCCAACCTCTACTCTCCCACTTGTACAAAGCAAGACAAACTGGCTCATCTTCAAGACAATGGCTGTATTCTAACCACCCTGTATGTATTCTGGCCTACACCTGTCTCTTGCAGTAAATAATCTTGTGCCCAGTGGAATATACTTTGCATGCATGCATGCACCCGAGACCAGCCACCTGCACTGTGTTCGAGTTACCCGTGGAAGACGAGTCTGTTGGCATGCCATTCTCGTGGCAGCTGATGTGTGCCACAACTGTGTACAGCTTGGGTACTCTTCAGGCGCAAAAAGCCAAGGAAACATGTCACAAAACAGTTGTGAAAAAGAATGCGTCGTCGGCATGGTTTCGAACCTGCGCGGGAAGATCCCAATAGATTTCTAGTCTATCGCCTTAACCACTCGGCCACGACGACCGTTGCTGTCAGATGTGGGAAACATGCCTCTGGTCTATGCAAACTAACTTCTCCACACGCTCCCAAATATGTCAGGCCCAAGTAACATTCCTTAACACATACAAACTCCAACCTCTACTCTCCCACTTGTACAAAGTAAGACAAACTGGCTCATCTTCAAGACAATGGCTGTATTCTAACCACCCTGTATGTATTCTGGCCTACACCTGTCTCTTGCAGTAAATAATCTTGTGCCCAGTGGAATATACTTTGCATGCATGCATGCACCCGAGACCAGCCACCTGCACTGTGTTCGAGTTACCCGTGGAAGACGAGTCTGTTGGCATGCCATTCTCGTGGCAGCTGATGTGTGCCACAACTGTGTACAGCTTGGGTACTCTTCAGGCGCAAAAAACGAAGGAAAGATGTCACAAAACAGTTGTGAAAAAGAATGCGTCGTCGGCTGGATTCGAACCTGCGCGGGAAGATCCCAATAGATTTCTAGTCTATCGCCTTAACCACTCGGCCACGACGACCGTTGCTGTCAGATGTGGGAAACATGCCTCTGGTCTATGCAAACTAACTTCTCCACACGCTCCAAAATATGTCAGGCCCAAGTAACATTCCTTAACACATACAAACTCCAACCTCTACTCTCCCACTTGTACAAAGTAAGACAAACTGGCTCATCTTCAAGACAATGGCTGTATTCTAACCACCCTGTATGTATTCTGGCCTACACCTGTCTCTTGCAGTAAATAATCTTGTGCCCAGTGGAATATACTTTGCATGCATGCATGCACCCGACACCAGCCACCTGCACTGTGTTCGAGTTACCCGTGGAAGACGAGTCTGTTGGCATGCCATTCTCGTGGCAGCTGATGTGTGCCACAACTGTGTACAGCTTGGGTACTCTTCAGGCGCAAAAACCGAAGGAAACATGTCACAAAACAGTTGTGAAAAAGAATGCGTCGTCGGCAGGATTCGAACCTGCGCGGGAAGATCCCAATAGATTTCTAGTCTATCGCCTTAACCACTCGGCCACGACGACCGTTGCTGTCAGATGTGGGAAACATGCCTCTGGTCTATGCAAACTAACTTCTCCACACGCTCCAAAATATGTCAGGCCCAAGTAACATTCCTTAACACATACAAACTCCAACCTCTGCTCTCCCACTTGTACAAAGCAAGACAAACTGGCTCATCTTCAAGACAATGGCTGTATTCTAACCACCCTGTATGTATTCTGGCCTACACCTGTCTCTTGCAGTAAATAATCTTGTGCCCAGTGGAATATACTTTGCATGCATGCATGCACCCGAGACCAGCCACCTGCACTGTGTTCGAGTTACCCGTGGAAGACGAGTCTGTTGGTATGCCATTCTCGTGGCAGCTGATGTGTGCCACAACTGTGTACAGCTTGGGTACTCTTCAGGCGCAAAAAACGAAGGAAACATGTCACAAAACAGTTGTGAAAAAGAATGCGTCGTCGGCATGGTTTCGAACCTGCGCGGGAAGATCCCAATAGATTTCTAGTCTATCGCCTTAACCACTCGGCCACGACGACCGTTGCTGTCAGATGTGGGAAACATGCCTCTGGTCTATGCAAACTAACTTCTCCACACGCTCCAAAATATGTCAGGCCCAAGTAACATTCCTTAACACATACAAACTCCAACCTCTACTCTCCCACTTGTACAAAGTAAGACAAACTGGCTCATCTTCAAGACAATGGCTGTATTCTAACCACCCTGTATGTATTCTGGCCTACACCTGTCTCTTGCAGTAAATAATCTTGTGCCCAGTGGAATATACTTTGCATGCATGCATGCACCCGAGACCAGCCACCTGCACTGTGTTCGAGTTACCCGTGGAAGACGAGTCTGTTGGCATGCCATTCTCGTGGCAGCTGATGTGTGCCACAACTGTGTACAGCTTGGGTACTCTTCAGGCGCAAAAAACGAAGGAAACATGTCACAAAACAGTTGTGAAAAAGAATGCGTCGTCGGCATGGTTTCGAACCTGCGCGGGAAGATCCCAATAGATTTCTAGTCTATCGCCTTAACCACTCGGCCACGACGACCGTTGCTGTCAGATGTGGGAAACATGCCTCTGGTCTATGCAAACTAACTTCTCCACACGCTCCAAAATATGTCAGGCCCAAGTAACATTCCTTAACACATACAAACTCCAACCTCTACTCTCCCACTTGTACAAAGCAAGACAAACTGGCTCATCTTCAAGACAATGGCTGTATTCTAACCACCCTGTATGTATTCTGGCCTACACCTGTCTCTTGCAGTAAATAATCTTGTGCCCAGTGGAATATACTTTGCATGCATGCATGCACCCGAGACCAGCCACCTGCACTGTGTTCGAGTTACCCGTGGAAGACGAGTCTGTTGGCATGCCATTCTCGTGGCAGCTGATGTGTGCCACAACTGTGTACAGCTTGGGTACTCTTCAGGCGCAAAAAACGAAGGAAACATGTCACAAAACAGTTGTGAAAAAGAATGCGTCGTCGGCAGGATTCGAACCTGCGCGGGAAGATCCCAATAGATTTCTAGTCTATCGCCTTAACCACTCGGCCACGACGACCGATGCTGTCCGATGTGGGAAACATGCCTCTGGTCTATGCAAACTAACTTCTCCACACGCTCCAAAATATGTCAGGCCCAAGTAACATTCCTTAACACATACAAACTCCAACCTCTACTCTCCCACTTGTACAAAGCAAGACAAACTGGCTCATCTTCAAGACAATGGCTGTATTCTAACCACCCTGTATGTATTCTGGCCTACACCTGTCTCTTGCAGTAAATAATCTTGTGCCCAGTGGAATATACTTTGCATGCATGCATGCACCCGAGACCAGCCACCTGCACTGTGTTCGAGTTACCCGTGGAAGACGAGTCTGTTGGCATGCCATTCTCGTGGCAGCTGATGTGTGCCACAACTGTGTACAGCTTGGGTACTCTTCAGGCGCAAAAAAACGAAGGAAACATGTCACAAAACAGTTGTGAAAAAGAATGCGTCGTCGGCAGGATTCGAACCTGCGCGGGAAGATCCCAATAGATTTCTAGTCTATCGCCTTAACCACTCGGCCACGACGACCGTTGCTGTCAGATGTGGGAAACATGCCTCTGGTCTATGCAAACTAACTTCTCCACACGCTCCAAAATATCTCAGGCCCAAGTAACATTCCTTAACACATACAAACTCCAACCTCTACTCTCCCCCTTGTACAAAGCAAGACAAACTGGCTCATCTTCAAGACAATGGCTGTATTCTAACCACCCTGTATGTATTCTGGCCTACACCTGTCTCTTGCAGTAAATAATCTTGTGCCCAGTGGAATATACTTTGCATGCATGCATGCATGCACCCGAGACCAGCCACCTGCACTGTGTTCGAGTTACCCGTGGAAGACGAGTCTGTTGGCATGCCATTCTCGTGGCAGCTGATGTGTGCCACAACTGTGTACAGCTTGGGTACTCTTCAGGCGCAAAAAACGAAGGAAACATGTCACAAAACAGTTGTGAAAAAGAATGCGTCGTCGGCAGGATTCGAACCTGCGCGGAAGATCCCAATAGATTTCTAGTCTATCGCCTTAACCACTCGGCCACGACGACCGTTGCTGTCAGATGTGGGAAACATGCCTCTGGTCTATGTAAACTAACTTCTCCACACGCTCCAAAATATGTCAGGCCCAAGTAACATTCCTTAACACATACAAACTCCAACCTCTACTCTCCCACTTGTACAAAGCAAGACAAACTGGCTCATCTTCAAGACAATGGCTGTATTCTAACCACCCTGTATGTATTCTGGCCTACACCTGTCTCTTGCAGTAAATAATCTTGTGCCCAGTGGAATATACTTTGCATGCATGCATGCACCCGAGACCAGCCACCTGCACTGTGTTCGAGTTACCCGTGGAAGACGAGTCTGTTGGCATGCCATTCTCGTGGCAGCTGATGTGTGCCACAACTGTGTACAGCTTGGGTACTCTTCAGGCGCAAAAAACGAAGGAAAGATGTCACAAAACAGTTGTGAAAAAGAATGCGTCGTCGGCAGGATTCGAACCTGCGCGGGAAGATCCCAATAGATTTCTAGTCTATCGCCTTAACCACTCGGCCACGACGACCGTTGCTGTCAGATGTGGGAAACAT
This sequence comes from Haliotis asinina, assembly GCF_037392515.1. Classification (NCBI taxonomy): domain Eukaryota; kingdom Metazoa; phylum Mollusca; class Gastropoda; order Lepetellida; family Haliotidae; genus Haliotis; species Haliotis asinina. The sequence continues at coordinate 9,120,588 of NC_090295.1, read as the reverse complement.
GCCTCTGGTCTATGCAAACTAACTTCTCCACACGCTCCAAAATATGTCAGGCCCAAGTAACATTCCTTAACACATACAAACTCCAACCTCTACTCTCCCACTTGTACAAAGCAAGACAAACTGGCTCATCTTCAAGACAATGGCTGTATTCTAACCACCCTGTATGTATTCTGGCCTACACCTGTCTCTTGCAGTAAATAATCTTGTGCCCAGTGGAATATACTTTGCATGCATGCATGCACCCGAGACCAGCCACCTGCACTGTGTTCGAGTTACCCGTGGAAGACGAGTCTGTTGGCATGCCATTCTCGTGGCAGCTGATGTGTGCCACAACTGTGTACAGCTTGGGTACTCTTCAGGCGCAAAAAACGAAGGAAACATGTCACAAAACAGTTGTGAAAAAGAATGCGTCGTCGGCATGGTTTCGAACCTGCGCGGGAAGATCCCAATAGATTTCTAGTCTATCGCCTTAACCACTCGGCCACGACGACCGTTGCTGTCAGATGTGGGAAACATGCCTCTGGTCTATGCAAACTAACTTCTCCACACGCTCCAAAATATGTCAGGCCCAAGTAACATTCCTTAACACATACAAACTCCAACCTCTACTCTCCCACTTGTACAAAGCAAGACAAACTGGCTCATCTTCAAGACAATGGCTGTATTCTAACCACCCTGTATGTATTCTGGCCTACACCTGTCTCTTGCAGTAAATAATCTTGTGCCCAGTGGAATATACTTTGCATGCATGCATGCACCCGAGACCAGCCACCTGCACTGTGTTCGAGTTACCCGTGGAAGACGAGTCTGTTGGCATGCCATTCTCGTGGCAGCTGATGTGTGCCACAACTGTGTACAGCTTGGGTACTCTTCAGGCGCAAAAAACGAAGGAAACATGTCACAAAACAGTTGTGAAAAAGAATGCGTCGTCGGCAGGATTCGAACCTGCGCGGGAAGATCCCAATAGATTTCTAGTCTATCGCCTTAACCACTCGGCCACGACGACCGATGCTGTCCGATGTGGGAAACATGCCTCTGGTCTATGCAAACTAACTTCTCCACACGCTCCAAAATATGTCAGGCCCAAGTAACATTCCTTAACACATACAAACTCCAACCTCTACTCTCCCACTTGTACAAAGCAAGACAAACTGGCTCATCTTCAAGACAATGGCTGTATTCTAACCACCCTGTATGTATTCTGGCCTACACCTGTCTCTTGCAGTAAATAATCTTGTGCCCAGTGGAATATACTTTGCATGCATGCATGCACCCGAGACCAGCCACCTGCACTGTGTTCGAGTTACCCGTGGAAGACGAGTCTGTTGGCATGCCATTCTCGTGGCAGCTGATGTGTGCCACAACTGTGTACAGCTTGGGTACTCTTCAGGCGCAAAAAAACGAAGGAAACATGTCACAAAACAGTTGTGAAAAAGAATGCGTCGTCGGCAGGATTCGAACCTGCGCGGGAAGATCCCAATAGATTTCTAGTCTATCGCCTTAACCACTCGGCCACGACGACCGTTGCTGTCAGATGTGGGAAACATGCCTCTGGTCTATGCAAACTAACTTCTCCACACGCTCCAAAATATCTCAGGCCCAAGTAACATTCCTTAACACATACAAACTCCAACCTCTACTCTCCCCCTTGTACAAAGCAAGACAAACTGGCTCATCTTCAAGACAATGGCTGTATTCTAACCACCCTGTATGTATTCTGGCCTACACCTGTCTCTTGCAGTAAATAATCTTGTGCCCAGTGGAATATACTTTGCATGCATGCATGCATGCACCCGAGACCAGCCACCTGCACTGTGTTCGAGTTACCCGTGGAAGACGAGTCTGTTGGCATGCCATTCTCGTGGCAGCTGATGTGTGCCACAACTGTGTACAGCTTGGGTACTCTTCAGGCGCAAAAAACGAAGGAAACATGTCACAAAACAGTTGTGAAAAAGAATGCGTCGTCGGCAGGATTCGAACCTGCGCGGAAGATCCCAATAGATTTCTAGTCTATCGCCTTAACCACTCGGCCACGACGACCGTTGCTGTCAGATGTGGGAAACATGCCTCTGGTCTATGTAAACTAACTTCTCCACACGCTCCAAAATATGTCAGGCCCAAGTAACATTCCTTAACACATACAAACTCCAACCTCTACTCTCCCACTTGTACAAAGCAAGACAAACTGGCTCATCTTCAAGACAATGGCTGTATTCTAACCACCCTGTATGTATTCTGGCCTACACCTGTCTCTTGCAGTAAATAATCTTGTGCCCAGTGGAATATACTTTGCATGCATGCATGCACCCGAGACCAGCCACCTGCACTGTGTTCGAGTTACCCGTGGAAGACGAGTCTGTTGGCATGCCATTCTCGTGGCAGCTGATGTGTGCCACAACTGTGTACAGCTTGGGTACTCTTCAGGCGCAAAAAACGAAGGAAAGATGTCACAAAACAGTTGTGAAAAAGAATGCGTCGTCGGCAGGATTCGAACCTGCGCGGGAAGATCCCAATAGATTTCTAGTCTATCGCCTTAACCACTCGGCCACGACGACCGTTGCTGTCAGATGTGGGAAACATGCCTCTGGTCTATGCAAACTAACTTCTCCACACGCTCCAAAATATGTCAGGCCCAAGTAACATTCCTTAACACATACAAACTCCAACCTCTACTCTCCCACTTGTACAAAGCAAGACAAACTGGCTCATCTTCAAGACAATGGCTGTATTCTAACCACCCTGTATGTATTCTGGCCTACACCTGTCTCTTGCAGTAAATAATCTTGTGCCCAGTGGAATATACTTTGCATGCATGCATGCACCCGAGACCAGCCACCTGCACTGTGTTCGAGTTACCCGTGGAAGACGAGTCTGTTGGCATGCCATTCTCGTGGCAGCTGATGTGTGCCACAACTGTGTACAGCTTGGGTACTCTTCAGGCGCAAAAAACGAAGGAAACATGTCACAAAACAGTTGTGAAAAAGAATGCGTCGTCGGCAGGATTCGAACCTGCGCGGGAAGATCCCAATAGATTTCTAGTCTATCGCCTTAACCACTCGGCCACGACGACCGTTGCTGTCAGATGTGGGAAACATGCCTCTGGTCTATGCAAACTAACTTCTCCACACGCTCCAAAATATGTCAGGCCCAAGTAACATTCCTTAACACATACAAACTCCAACCTCTACTCTCCCACTTGTACAAAGCAAGACAAACTGGCTCATCTTCAAGACAATGGCTGTATTCTAACCACCCTGTATGTATTCTGGCCTACACCTGTCTCTTGCAGTAAATAATCTTGTGCCCAGTGGAATATACTTTGCATGCATGCATGCACCCGAGACCAGCCACCTGCACTGTGTTCGAGTTACCCGTGGAAGACGAGTCTGTTGGCATGCCATTCTCGTGGCAGCTGATGTGTGCCACAACTGTGTACAGCTTGGGTACTCTTCAGGCGCAAAAAACGAAGGAAACATGTCACAAAACAGTTGTGAAAAAGAATGCGTCGTCGGCAGGATTCGAACCTGCGCGGGAAGATCCCAATAGATTTCTAGTCTATCGCCTTAACCACTCGGCCACGACGACCGTTGCTGTCCGATGTGGGAAACATGCCTCTGGTCTATGCAAACTAACTTCTCCACACGCTCCAAAATATGTCAGGCCCAAGTAACATTCCTTAACACATACAAACTCCAACCTCTACTCTCCCACTTGTACAAAGCAAGACAAACTGGCTCATCTTCAAGACAATGGCTGTATTCTAACCACCCTGTATGTATTCTGGCCTACACCTGTCTCTTGCAGTAAATAATCTTGTGCCCAGTGGAATATACTTTGCATGCATGCATGCACCCGAGACCAGCCACCTGCACTGTGTTCGAGTTACCCGTGGAAGACGAGTCTGTTGGCATGCCATTCTCGTGGCAGCTGATGTGTGCCACAACTGTGTACAGCTTGGGTACTCTTCAGGCGCAAAAAACGAAGGAAACATGTCACAAAACAGTTGTGAAAAAGAATGCGTCGTCGGCAGGATTCGAACCTGCGCGGGAAGATCCCAATAGATTTCTAGTCTATCGCCTTAACCACTCGGCCACGACGACCGTTGCTGTCAGATGTGGGAAACATGCCTCTGGTCTATGCAAACTAACTTCTCCACACGCTCCAAAATATGTCAGGCCCAAGTAACATTCCTTAACACATACAAACTCCAACCTCTACTCTCCCCCTTGTACAAAGCAAGACAAACTGGCTCATCTTCAAGACAATGGCTGTATTCTAACCACCCTGTATGTATTCTGGCCTACACCTGTCTCTTGCAGTAAATAATCTTGTGCCCAGTGGAATATACTTTGCATGCATGCATGCATGCACCCGAGACCAGCCACCTGCACTGTGTTCGAGTTACCCGTGGAAGACGAGTCTGTTGGCATGCCATTCTCGTGGCAGCTGATGTGTGCCACAACTGTGTACAGCTTGGGTACTCTTCAGGCGCAAAAAACGAAGGAAACATGTCACAAAACAGTTGTGAAAAAGAATGCGTCGTCGGCAGGATTCGAACCTGCGCGGGAAGATCCCAATAGATTTCTAGTCTATCGCCTTAACCACTCGGCCACGACGACCGTTGCTGTCAGATGTGGGAAACATGCCTCTGGTCTATGCAAACTAACTTCTCCACACGCTCCAAAATATGTCAGGCCCAAGTAACATTCCTTAACACATACAAACTCCAACCTCTACTCTCCCACTTGTACAAAGCAAGACAAACTGGCTCATCTTCAAGACAATGGCTGTATTCTAACCACCCTGTATGTATTCTGGCCTACACCTGTCTCTTGCAGTAAATAATCTTGTGCCAAGTGGAATATACTTTGCATGCATGCATGCACCCGAGACCAGCCACCTGCACTGTGTTCGAGTTACCCGTGGAAGACGAGTCTGTTGGCATGCCATTCTCGTGGCAGCTGATGTGTGCCACAACTGTGTACAGCTTGGGTACTCTTCAGGCGCAAAAAACGAAGGAAACATGTCACAAAACAGTTGTGAAAAAGAATGCGTCGTCGGCAGGATTCGAACCTGCGCGGGAAGATCCCAATAGATTTCTAGTCTGTCGCCTTAACCACTCGGCCACGACGACCGTTGCTGTCAGATGTGGGAAACATGCCTCTGGTCTATGTAAACTAACTTCTCCACACGCTCCAAAATATGTCAGGCCCAAGTAACATTCCTTAACACATACAAACTCCAACCTCTACTCTCCCACTTGTACAAAGCAAGACAAACTGGCTCATCTTCAAGACAATGGCTGTATTCTAACCACCCTGTATGTATTCTGGCCTACACCTGTCTCTTGCAGTAAATAATCTTGTGTCCAGTGGAATATACTTTGCATGCATGCATGCACCCGAGACCAGCCACCTGCACTGTGTTCGAGTTACCCGTGGAAGACGAGTCTGTTGGCATGCCATTCTCGTGGCAGCTGATGTGTGCCACAACTGTGTACAGCTTGGGTACTCTTCAGGCGCAAAAAACGAAGGAAAGATGTCACAAATAGTTGTGAAAAAGAATGCGTCGTCGGCAGGATTCGAACCTGCGCGGGAAGATCCCAATAGATTTCTAGTCTATCGCCTTAACCACTCGGCCACGACGACCGTTGCTGTCAGATGTGGGAAACATGCCTCTGGTCTATGCAAACTAACTTCTCCACACGCTCCAAAATATGTCAGGCCCAAGTAACATTCCTTAACACATACAAACTCCAACCTCTACTCTCCCACTTGTACAAAGCAAGACAAACTGGCTCATCTTCAAGACAATGGCTGTATTCTAACCACCCTGTATGTATTCTGGCCTACACCTGTCTCTTGCAGTAAATAATCTTGTGCCCAGTGGAATATACTTTGCATGCATGCATGCACCCGAGACCAGCCACCTGCACTGTGTTCGAGTTACCCGTGGAAGACGAGTCTGTTGGCATGCCATTCTCGTGGCAGCTGATGTGTGCCACAACTGTGTACAGCTTGGGTACTCTTCAGGCGCAAAAAACGAAGGAAACATGTCACAAAACAGTTGTGAAAAAGAATGCGTCGTCGGCAGGATTCGAACCTGCGCGGGAAGATCCCAATAGATTTCTAGTCTATCGCCTTAACCACTCGGCCACGACGACCGTTGCTGTCAGATGTGGGAAACATGCCTCTGGTCTATGCAAACTAACTTCTCCACACGCTCCAAAATATGTCAGGCCCAAGTAACATTCCTTAACACATACAAACTCCAACCTCTACTCTCCCACTTGTACAAAGCAAGACAAACTGGCTCATCTTCAAGACAATGGCTGTATTCTAACCACCCTGTATGTATTCTGGCCTACACCTGTCTCTTGCAGTAAATAATCTTGTGCCCAGTGGAATATACTTTGCATGCATGCATGCACCCGAGACCAGCCACCTGCACTGTGTTCGAGTTACCCGTGGAAGACGAGTCTGTTGGCATGCCATTCTCGTGGCAGCTGATGTGTGCCACAACTGTGTACAGCTTGGGTACTCTTCAGGCGCAAAAAACGAAGGAAACATGTCACAAAACAGTTGTGAAAAAGAATGCGTCGTCGGCAGGATTCGAACCTGCGCGGGAAGATCCCAATAGATTTCTAGTCTATCGCCTTAACCACTCGGCCACGACGACCGTTGCTGTCAGATGTGGGAAACATGCCTCTGGTCTATGCAAACTAACTTCTCCACACGCTCCAAAATATGTCAGGCCCAAGTAACATTCCTTAACACATACAAACTCCAACCTCTACTCTCCCACTTGTACAAAGCAAGACAAACTGGCTCATCTTCAAGACAATGGCTGTATTCTAACCACCCTGTATGTATTCTGGCCTACACCTGTCTCTTGCAGTAAATAATCTTGTGCCCAGTGGAATATACTTTGCATGCATGCATGCACCCGAGACCAGCCACCTGCACTGTGTTCGAGTTACCCGTGGAAGACGAGTCTGTTGGCATGCCATTCTCGTGGCAGCTGATGTGTGCCACAACTGTGTACAGCTTGGGTACTCTTCAGGCGCAAAAAACGAAGGAAAGATGTCACAAAACAGTTGTGAAAAAGAATGCGTCGTCGGCAGGATTCGAACCTGCGCGGGAAGATCCCAATAGATTTCTAGTCTATCGCCTTAACCACTCGGCCACGACGACCGTTGCTGTCAGATGTGGGAAACATGCCTCTGGTCTATGCAAACTAACTTCTCCACACGCTCCAAAATATGTCAGGCCCAAGTAACATTCCTTAACACATACAAACTCCAACCTCTACTCTCCCACTTGTACAAAGCAAGACAAACTGGCTCATCTTCAAGACAATGGCTGTATTCTAACCACCCTGTATGTATTCTGGCCTACACCTGTCTCTTGCAGTAAATAATCTTGTGCCCAGTGGAATATACTTTGCATGCATGCATGCACCCGAGACCAGCCACCTGCACTGTGTTCGAGTTACCCGTGGAAGACGAGTCTGTTGGCATGCCATTCTCGTGGCAGCTGATGTGTGCCACAACTGTGTACAGCTTGGGTACTCTTCAGGCGCAAAAAACGAAGGAAAGATGTCAAAAATAGTTGTGAAAAAGAATGCGTCGTCGGCAGGATTCGAACCTGCGCGGGAAGATCCCAATAGATTTCTAGTCTATCGCCTTAACCACTCGGCCACGACGACCGTTGCTGTCAGATGTGGGAAACATGCCTCTGGTCTATGCAAACTAACTTCTCCACACGCTCCAAAGTATGTCAGGCCCAAGTAACATTCCTTAACACATACAAACTCCAACCTCTACTCTCCCACTTGTACAAAGCAAGACAAACTGGCTCATCTTCAAGACAATGGCTGTATTCTAACCACCCTGTATGTATTCTGGCCTACACCTGTCTCTTGCAGTAAATAATCTTGTGCCCAGTGGAATATACTTTGCATGCATGCATGCACCCGAGACCAGCCACCTGCACTGTGTTCGAGTTACCCGTGGAAGACGAGTCTGTTGGCATGCCATTCTCGTGGCAGCTGATGTGTGCCACAACTGTGTACAGCTTGGGTACTCTTCAGGCGCAAAAAACGAAGGAAACATGTCACAAAACAGTTGTGAAAAAGAATGCGTCGTCGGCAGGATTCGAACCTGCGCGGGAAGATCCCAATAGATTTCTAGTCTATCGCCTTAACCACTCCGCCACGACGACCGTTGCTGTCAGATGTGGGAAACATGCCTCTGGTCTATGCAAACTAACTTCTCCACACGCTCCAAAATATGTCAGGCCCAAGTAACATTCCTTAACACATACAAACTCCAACCTCTACTCTCCCACTTGTACAAAGCAAGACAAACTGGCTCATCTTCAAGACAATGGCTGTATTCTAACCACCCTGTATGTATTCTGGCCTACACCTGTCTCTTGCAGTAAATAATCTTGTGCCCAGTGGAATATACTTTGCATGCATGCATGCACCCGAGACCAGCCACCTGCACTGTGTTCGAGTTACCCGTGGAAGACGAGTCTGTTGGCATGCCATTCTCGTGGCAGCTGATGTGTGCCACAACTGTGTACAGCTTGGGTACTCTTCAGGCGCAAAAAACGAAGGAAACATGTCACAAAACAGTTGTGAAAAAGAATGCGTCGTCGGCAGGATTCGAACCTGCGCGGGAAGATCCCAATAGATTTCTAGTCTATCGCCTTAACCACTCGGCCACGACGACCGTTGCTGTCAGATGTGGGAAACATGCCTCTGGTCTATGCAAACTAACTTCTCCACACGCTCCAAAATATGTCAGGCCCAAGTAACATTCCTTAACACATACAAACTCCAACCTCTACTCTCCCACTTGTACAAAGCAAGACAAACTGGCTCATCTTCAAGACAATGGCTGTATTCTAACCACCCTGTATGTATTCTGGCCTACACCTGTCTCTTGCAGTAAATAATCTTGTGCCCAGTGGAATATACTTTGCATGCATGCATGCACCCGAGACCAGCCACCTGCACTGTGTTCGAGTTACCCGTGGAAGACGAGTCTGTTGGCATGCCATTCTCGTGGCAGCTGATGTGTGCCACAACTGTGTACAGCTTGGGTACTCTTCAGGCGCAAAAAACCAAGGAAAGATGTCACAAAACAGTTGTGAAAAAGAATGCGTCGTCGGCAGGATTCGAACCTGCGCGGGAAGATCCCAATAGATTTCTAGTCTATCGCCTTAACCACTCGGCCACGACGACCGTTGCTGTCAGATGTGGGAAACATGCCTCTGGTCTATGCAAACTAACTTCTCCACACGCTCCAAAATATGTCAGGCCCAAGTAACATTCCTTAACACATACAAACTCCAACCTCTACTCTCCCACTTGTACAAAGCAAGACAAACTGGCTCATCTTCAAGACAATGGCTGTATTCTAACCACCCTGTATGTATTCTGGCCTACACCTGTCTCTTGCAGTAAATAATCTTGTGCCCAGTGGAATATACTTTGCATGCATGCATGCACCCGAGACCAGCCACCTGCACTGTGTTCGAGTTACCCGTGGAAGACGAGTCTGTTGGCATGCCATTCTCGTGGCAGCTGATGTGTGCCACAACTGTGTACAGCTTGGGTACTCTTCAGGCGCAAAAAACGAAGGAAAGATGTCACAAAACAGTTGTGAAAAAGAATGCGTCGTCGGCAGGATTCGAACCTGCGCGGGAAGATCCCAATAGATTTCTAGTCTATCGCCTTAACCACTCGGCCACGACGACCGTTGCTGTCAGATGTGGGAAACATGCCTCTGGTCTATGCAAACTAACTTCTCCACACGCTCCAAAATATGTCAGGCCCAAGTAACATTCCTTAACACATACAAACTCCAACCTCTACTCTCCCACTTGTACAAAGCAAGACAAACTGGCTCATCTTCAAGACAATGGCTGTATTCTAACCACCCTGTATGTATTCTGGCCTACACCTGTCTCTTGCAGTAAATAATCTTGTGCCCAGTGGAATATACTTTGCATGCATGCATGCACCCGAGGCCAGCCACCTGCACTGTGTTCGAGTTACCCGTGGAAGACGAGTCTGTTGGCATGCCATTCTCGTGGCAGCTGATGTGTGCCACAACTGTGTACAGCTTGGGTACTCTTCAGGCGCAAAAAACGAAGGAAAGATGTCACAAAACAGTTGTGAAAAAGAATGCGTCGTCGGCAGGATTCGAACCTGCGCGGGAAGATCCCAATAGATTTCTAGTCTATCGCCTTAACCACTCGGCCACGACGACCGTTGCTGTCAGATGTGGGAAACATGCCTCTGGTCTATGCAAACTAACTTCTCCACACGCTCCAAAATATGTCAGGCCCAAGTAACATTCCTTAACACATACAAACTCCAACCTCTACTCTCCCACTTGTACAAAGCAAGACAAACTGGCTCATCTTCAAGACAATGGCTGTATTCTAACCACCCTGTATGTATTCTGGCCTACACCTGTCTCTTGCAGTAAATAATCTTGTGCCCAGTGGAATATACTTTGCATGCATGCATGCACCCGAGACCAGCCACCTGCACTGTGTTCGAGTTACCCGTGGAAGACGAGTCTGTTGGCATGCCATTCTCGTGGCAGCTGATGTGTGCCACAACTGTGTACAGCTTGGGTACTCTTCAGGCGCAAAAAACGAAGGAAACATGTCACAAAACAGTTGTGAAAAAGAATGCGTCGTCGGCAGGATTCGAACCTGCGCGGGAAGATCCCAATAGATTTCTAGTCTATCGCCTTAACCACTCGGCCACGACGACCGTTGCTGTCAGATGTGGGAAACATGCCTCTGGTCTATGCAAACTAACTTCTCCACACGCTCCAAAATATGTCAGGCCCAAGTAACATTCCTTAACACATACAAACTCCAACCTCTACTCTCCCACTTGTACAAAGCAAGACAAACTGGCTCATCTTCAAGACAATGGCTGTATTCTAACCACCCTGTATGTATTCTGGCCTACACCTGTCTCTTGCAGTAAATAATCTTGTGCCCAGTGGAATATACTTTGCATGCATGCATGCACCCGAGACCAGCCACCTGCACTGTGTTCGAGTTACCCGTGGAAGACGAGTCTGTTGGCATGCCATTCTCGTGGCAGCTGATGTGTGCCACAACTGTGTACAGCTTGGGTACTCTTCAGGCGCAAAAAACGAAGGAAAGATGTCACAAAACAGTTGTGAAAAAGAATGCGTCGTCGGCAGGATTCGAACCTGCGCGGGAAGATCCCAATAGATTTCTAGTCTATCGCCTTAACCACTCGGCCACGACGACCGTTGCTGTCAGATGTGGGAAACATGCCTCTGGTCTATGCAAACTAACTTCTCCACACGCTCCAAAATATGTCAGGCCCAAGTAACATTCCTTAACACATACAAACTCCAACCTCTACTCTCCCACTTGTACAAAGCAAGACAAACTGGCTCATCTTCAAGACAATGGCTGTATTCTAACCACCCTGTATGTATTCTGGCCTACACCTGTCTCTTGCAGTAAATAATCTTGTGCCTAGTGGAATATACTTTGCATGCATGCATGCACCCGAGACCAGCCACCTGCACTGTGTTCGAGTTACCCGTGGAAGACGAGTCTGTTGGCATGCCATTCTCGTGGCAGCTGATGTGTGCCACAACTGTGTACAGCTTGGGTACTCTTCAGGCGCAAAAAACGAAGGAAAGATGTCACAAAACAGTTGTGAAAAAGAATGCGTCGTCGGCAGGATTCGAACCTGCGCGGGAAGATCCCAATAGATTTCTAGTCTATCGCCTTAACCACTCGGCCACGACGACCGTTGCTGTCAGATGTGGGAAACATGCCTCTGGTCTATGCAAACTAACTTCTCCACACGCTCCAAAATATGTCAGGCCCAAGTAACATTCCTTAACACATACAAACTCCAACCTCTACTCTCCCACTTGTACAAAGCAAGACAAACTGGCTCATCTTCAAGACAATGGCTGTATTCTAACCACCCTGTATGTATTCTGGCCTACACCTGTCTCTTGCAGTAAATAATCTTGTGCCCAGTGGAATATACTTTGCATGCATGCATGCACCCGAGACCAGCCACCTGCACTGTGTTCGAGTTACCCGTGGAAGACGAGTCTGTTGGCATGCCATTCTCGTGGCAGCTGATGTGTGCCACAACTGTGTACAGCTTGGGTACTCTTCAGGCGCAAAAAACGAAGGAAAGATGTCACAAAACAGTTGTGAAAAAGAATGCGTCGTCGGCAGGATTCGAACCTGCGCGGGAAGATCCCAATAGATTTCTAGTCTATCGCCTTAACCACTCGGCCACGACGACCGTTGCTGTCAGATGTGGGAAACATGCCTCTGGTCTATGCAAACTAACTTCTCCACACGCTCCAAAATATGTCAGGCCCAAGTAACATTCCTTAACACATACAAACTCCAACCTCTACTCTCCCACTTGTACAAAGCAAGACAAACTGGCTCATCTTCAAGACAATGGCTGTATTCTAACCACCCTGTATGTATTCTGGCCTACACCTGTCTCTTGCAGTAAATAATCTTGTGCCCAGTGGAATATACTTTGCATGCATGCATGCACCCGAGACCAGCCACCTGCACTGTGTTCGAGTTACCCGTGGAAGACGAGTCTGTTGGCATGCCATTCTCGTGGCAGCTGATGTGTGCCACAACTGTGTACAGCTTGGGTACTCTTCAGGCGCAAAAAACGAAGGAAAGATGTCACAAAACAGTTGTGAAAAAGAATGCGTCGTCGGCAGGATTCGAACCTGCGCGGGAAGATCCCAATAGATTTCTAGTCTATCGCCTTAACCACTCGGCCACGACGACCGTTGCTGTCAGATGTGGGAAACATGCCTCTGGTCTATGCAAACTAACTTCTCCACACGCTCCAAAATATGTCAGGCCCAAGTAACATTCCTTAACACATACAAACTCCAACCTCTACTCTCCCACTTGTACAAAGCAAGACAAACTGGCTCATCTTCAAGACAATGGCTGTATTCTAACCACCCTGTATGTATTCTGGCCTACACCTGTCTCTTGCAGTAAATAATCTTGTGCCCAGTGGAATATACTTTGCATGCATGCATGCACCCGAGGCCAGCCACCTGCACTGTGTTCGAGTTACCCGTGGAAGACGAGTCTGTTGGCATGCCATTCTCGTGGCAGCTGATGTGTGCCACAACTGTGTACAGCTTGGGTACTCTTCAGGCGCAAAAAACGAAGGAAAGATGTCACAAAACAGTTGTGAAAAAGAATGCGTCGTCGGCAGGATTCGAACCTGCGCGGGAAGATCCCAATAGATTTCTAGTCTATCGCCTTAACCACTCGGCCACGACGACCGTTGCTGTCAGATGTGGGAAACATGCCTCTGGTCTATGCAAACTAACTTCTCCACACGCTCCAAAATATGTCAGGCCCAAGTAACATTCCTTAACACATACAAACTCCAACCTCTACTCTCCCACTTGTACAAAGCAAGACAAACTGGCTCATCTTCAAGACAATGGCTGTATTCTAACCACCCTGTATGTATTCTGGCCTACACCTGTCTCTTGCAGTAAATAATCTTGTGCCCAGTGGAATATACTTTGCATGCATGCATGCACCCGAGACCAGCCACCTGCACTGTGTTCGAGTTACCCGTGGAAGACGAGTCTGTTGGCATGCCATTCTCGTGGCAGCTGATGTGTGCCACAACTGTGTACAGCTTGGGTACTCTTCAGGCGCAAAAAACGAAGGAAAGATGTCACAAAACAGTTGTGAAAAAGAATGCGTCGTCGGCAGGATTCGAACCTGCGCGGGAAGATCCCAATAGATTTCTAGTCTATCGCCTTAACCACTCGGCCACGACGACCGTTGCTGTCAGATGTGGGAAACATGCCTCTGGTCTATGCAAACTAACTTCTCCACACGCTCCAAAATATGTCAGGCCCAAGTAACATTCCTTAACACATACAAACTCCAACCTCTACTCTCCCACTTGTACAAAGCAAGACAAACTGGCTCATCTTCAAGACAATGGCTGTATTCTAACCACCCTGTATGTATTCTGGCCTACACCTGTCTCTTGCAGTAAATAATCTTGTGCCCAGTGGAATATACTTTGCATGCATGCATGCACCCGAGGCCAGCCACCTGCACTGTGTTCGAGTTACCCGTGGAAGACGAGTCTGTTGGCATGCCATTCTCGTGGCAGCTGATGTGTGCCACAACTGTGTACAGCTTGGGTACTCTTCAGGCGCAAAAAACGAAGGAAAGATGTCACAAAACAGTTGTGAAAAAGAATGCGTCGTCGGCAGGATTCGAACCTGCGCGGGAAGATCCCAATAGATTTCTAGTCTATCGCCTTAACCACTCGGCCACGACGACCGTTGCTGTCAGATGTGGGAAACATGCCTCTGGTCTATGCAAACTAACTTCTCCACACGCTCCAAAATATGTCAGGCCCAAGTAACATTCCTTAACACATACAAACTCCAACCTCTACTCTCCCACTTGTACAAAGCAAGACAAACTGGCTCATCTTCAAGACAATGGCTGTATTCTAACCACCCTGTATGTATTCTGGCCTACACCTGTCTCTTGCAGTAAATAATCTTGTGCCTAGTGGAATATACTTTGCATGCATGCATGCACCCGAGACCAGCCACCTGCACTGTGTTCGAGTTACCCGTGGAAGACGAGTCTGTTGGCATGCCATTCTCGTGGCAGCTGATGTGTGCCACAACTGTGTACAGCTTGGGTACTCTTCAGGCGCAAAAAACGAAGGAAAGATGTCACAAAACAGTTGTGAAAAAGAATGCGTCGTCGGCAGGATTCGAACCTGCGCGGGAAGATCCCAATAGATTTCTAGTCTATCGCCTTAACCACTCGGCCACGACGACCGTTGCTGTCAGATGTGGGAAACATGCCTCTGGTCTATGCAAACTAACTTCTCCACACGCTCCAAAATATGTCAGGCCCAAGTAACATTCCTTAACACATACAAACTCCAACCTCTACTCTCCCACTTGTACAAAGCAAGACAAACTGGCTCATCTTCAAGACAATGGCTGTATTCTAACCACCCTGTATGTATTCTGGCCTACACCTGTCTCTTGCAGTAAATAATCTTGTGCCCAGTGGAATATACTTTGCATGCATGCATGCACCCGAGACCAGCCACCTGCACTGTGTTCGAGTTACCCGTGGAAGACGAGTCTGTTGGCATGCCATTCTCGTGGCAGCTGATGTGTGCCACAACTGTGTACAGCTTGGGTACTCTTCAGGCGCAAAAAACGAAGGAAAGATGTCACAAAACAGTTGTGAAAAAGAATGCGTCGTCGGCAGGATTCGAACCTGCGCGGGAAGATCCCAATAGATTTCTAGTCTATCGCCTTAACCACTCGGCCACGACGACCGTTGCTGTCAGATGTGGGAAACATGCCTCTGGTCTATGCAAACTAACTTCTCCACACGCTCCAAAATATGTCAGGCCCAAGTAACATTCCTTAACACATACAAACTCCAACCTCTACTCTCCCACTTGTACAAAGCAAGACAAACTGGCTCATCTTCAAGACAATGGCTGTATTCTAACCACCCTGTATGTATTCTGGCCTACACCTGTCTCTTGCAGTAAATAATCTTGTGCCCAGTGGAATATACTTTGCATGCATGCATGCACCCGACACCAGCCACCTGCACTGTGTTCGAGTTACCCGTGGAAGACGAGTCTGTTGGCATGCCATTCTCGTGGCAGCTGATGTGTGCCACAACTGTGTACAGCTTGGGTACTCTTCAGGCGCAAAAAACGAAGGAAAGATGTCACAAAACAGTTGTGAAAAAGAATGCGTCGTCGGCAGGATTCGAACCTGCGCGGGAAGATCCCAATAGATTTCTAGTCTATCGCCTTAACCACTCGGCCACGACGACCGTTGCTGTCAGATGTGGGAAACATGCCTCTGGTCTATGCAAACTAACTTCTCCACACGCTCCAAAATATGTCAGGCCCAAGTAACATTCCTTAACACATACAAACTCCAACCTCTACTCTCCCACTTGTACAAAGCAAGACAAACTGGCTCATCTTCAAGACAATGGCTGTATTCTAACCACCCTGTATGTATTCTGGCCTACACCTGTCTCTTGCAGTAAATAATCTTGTGCCCAGTGGAATATACTTTGCATGCATGCATGCACCCGAGACCAGCCACCTGCACTGTGTTCGAGTTACCCGTGGAAGACGAGTCTGTTGGCATGCCATTCTCGTGGCAGCTGATGTGTGCCACAACTGTGTACAGCTTGGGTACTCTTCAGGCGCAAAAAACGAAGGAAACATGTCACAAAACAGTTGTGAAAAAGAATGCGTCGTCGGCAGGATTCGAACCTGCGCGGGAAGATCCCAATAGATTTCTAGTCTATCGCCTTAACCACTCCGCCACGACGACCGTTGCTGTCAGATGTGGGAAACATGCCTCTGGTCTATGCAAACTAACTTCTCCACACGCTCCAAAATATGTCAGGCCCAAGTAACATTCCTTAACACATACAAACTCCAACCTCTACTCTCCCACTTGTACAAAGCAAGACAAACTGGCTCATCTTCAAGACAATGGCTGTATTCTAACCACCCTGTATGTATTCTGGCCTACACCTGTCTCTTGCAGTAAATAATCTTGTGCCCAGTGGAATATACTTTGCATGCATGCATGCACCCGAGACCAGCCACCTGCACTGTGTTCGAGTTACCCGTGGAAGACGAGTCTGTTGGCATGCCATTCTCGTGGCAGCTGATGTGTGCCACAACTGTGTACAGCTTGGGTACTCTTCAGGCGCAAAAAACGAAGGAAAGATGTCACAAAACAGTTGTGAAAAAGAATGCGTCGTCGGCAGGATTCGAAACTGCGCGGGAAGATCCCAATAGATTTCTAGTCTATCGCCTTAACCACTCGGCCACGACGACCGTTGCTGTCAGATGTGGGAAACATGCCTCTGGTCTATGCAAACTAACTTCTCCACACGCTCCAAAATATGTCAGGCCCAAGTAACATTCCTTAACACATACAAACTCCAACCTCTACTCTCCCACTTGTACAAAGCAAGACAAACTGGCTCATCTTCAAGACAATGGCTGTATTCTAACCACCCTGTATGTATTCTGGCCTACACCTGTCTCTTGCAGTAAATAATCTTGTGCCCAGTGGAATATACTTTGCATGCATGCATGCACCCGAGACCAGCCACCTGCACTGTGTTCGAGTTACCCGTGGAAGACGAGTCTGTTGGCAAGCCATTCTCGTGGCAGCTGATGTGTGCCACAACTGTGTACAGCTTGGGTACTCTTCAGGCGCAAAAAACGAAGGAAACATGTCACAAAACAGTTGTGAAAAAGAATGCGTCGTCGGCAGGATTCGAACCTGCGCGGGAAGATCCCAATAGATTTCTAGTCTATCGCCTTAACCACTCGGCCACGACGACCGTTGCTGTCAGATGTGGGAAACATGCCTCTGGTCTATGCAAACTAACTTCTCCACACGCTCCAATATATGTCAGGCCCAAGTAACATTCCTTAACACATACAATCTCCAACCTCTACTCTCCCACTTGTACAAAGCAAGACAAACTGGCTCATCTTCAAGACAATGGCTGTATTCTAACCACCCTGTATGTATTCTGGCCTACACCTGTCTCTTGCAGTAAATAATCTTGTGCCCAGTGGAATATACTTTGCATGCATGCATGCACCCGAGACCAGCCACCTGCACTGTGTTCGAGTTACCCGTGGAAGACGAGTCTGTTGGCATGCCATTCTCGTGGCAGCTGATGTGTGCCACAACTGTGTACAGCTTGGGTACTCTTCAGGCGCAAAAAACGAAGGAAAGATGTCACAAAACAGTTGTGAAAAAGAATGCGTCGTCGGCAGGATTCGAACCTGCGCGGGAAGATCCCAATAGATTTCTAGTCTATCGCCTTAACCACTCGGCCACGACGACCGTTGCTGTCAGATGTGGGAAACATGCCTCTGGTCTATGCAAACTAACTTCTCCACACGCTCCAAAATATGTCAGGCCCAAGTAACATTCCTTAACACATACAAACTCCAACCTCTACTCTCCCACTTGTACAAAGCAAGACAAACTGGCTCATCTTCAAGACAATGGCTGTATTCTAACCACCCTGTATGTATTCTGGCCTACACCTGTCTCTTGCAGTAAATAATCTTGTGCCCAGTGGAATATACTTTGCATGCATGCATGCACCCGAGACCAGCCACCTGCACTGTGTTCGAGTTACCCGTGGAAGACGAGTCTGTTGGCATGCCATTCTCGTGGCAGCTGATGTGTGCCACAACTGTGTACAGCTTGGGTACTCTTCAGGCGCAAAAAACGAAGGAAACATGTCACAAAACAGTTGTGAAAAAGAATGCGTCGTCGGCAGGATTCGAACCTGCGCGGGAAGATCCCAATAGATTTCTAGTCTATCGCCTTAACCACTCGGCCACGACGACCGTTGCTGTCAGATGTGGGAAACATGCCTCTGGTCTATGCAAACTAACTTCTCCACACGCTCCAAAATATGTCAGGCCCAAGTAACATTCCTTAACACATACAAACTCCAACCTCTGCTCTCCCACTTGTACAAAGCAAGACAAACTGGCTCATCTTCAAGACAATGGCTGTATTCTAACCACCCTGTATGTATTCTGGCCTACACCTGTCTCTTGCAGTAAATAATCTTGTGACCAGTGGAATATACTTTGCATGCATGCATGCACCCGAGACCAGCCACCTGCACTGTGTTCGAGTTACCCGTGGAAGACGAGTCTGTTGGCATGCCATTCTCGTGGCAGCTGATGTGTGCCACAACTGTGTACAGCTTGGGTACTCTTCAGGCGCAAAAAACGAAGGAAAGATGTCACAAAACAGTTGTGAAAAAGAATGCGTCGTCGGCAGGATTCGAACCTGCGCGGGAAGATCCCAATAGATTTCTAGTCTATCGCCTTAACCACTCGGCCACGACGACCGTTGCTGTCAGATGTGGGAAACATGCCTCTGGTCTATGCAAACTAACTTCTCCACACGCTCCAAAATATGTCAGGCCCAAGTAACATTCCTTAACACATACAAACTCCAACCTCTACTCTCCCACTTGTACAAAGCAAGACAAACTGGCTCATCTTCAAGACAATGGCTGTATTCTAACCACCCTGTATGTATTCTGGCCTACACCTGTCTCTTGCAGTAAATAATCTTGTGCCCAGTGGAATATACTTTGCATGCATGCATGCACCCGAGACCAGCCACCTGCACTGTGTTCGAGTTACCCGTGGAAGACGAGTCTGTTGGCATGCCATTCTCGTGGCAGCTGATGTGTGCCACAACTGTGTACAGCTTGGGTACTCTTCAGGCGCAAAAAACGAAGGAAAGATGTCACAAAACAGTTGTGAAAAAGAATGCGTCGTCGGCAGGATTCGAACCTGCGCGGGAAGATCCCAATAGATTTCTAGTCTATCGCCTTAACCACTCGGCCACGACGACCGTTGCTGTCAGATGTGGGAAACATGCCTCTGGTCTATGCAAACTAACTTCTCCACACGCTCCAAAATATGTCAGGCCCAAGCAACATTCCTTAACACATACAAACTCCAACCTCTACTCTCCCACTTGTACAAAGCAAGACAAACTGGCTCATCTTCAAGACAATGGCTGTATTCTAACCACCCTGTATGTATTCTGGCCTACACCTGTCTCTTGCAGTAAATAATCTTGTGCCCAGTGGAATATACTTTGCATGCATGCATGCACCCGAGACCAGCCACCTGCACTGTGTTCGAGTTACCCGTGGAAGACGAGTCTGTTGGCATGCCATTCTCGTGGCAGCTGATGTGTGCCACAACTGTGTACAGCTTGGGTACTCTTCAGGCGCAAAAAACGAAGGAAAGATGTCACAAAACAGTTGTGAAAAAGAATGCGTCGTCGGCAGGATTCGAACCTGCGCGGGAAGATCCCAATAGATTTCTAGTCTATCGCCTTAACCACTCGGCCACGACGACCGTTGCTGTCAGATGTGGGAAACATGCCTCTGGTCTATGCAAACTAACTTCTCCACACGCTCCAAAATATGTCAGGCCCAAGTAACATTCCTTAACACATACAAACTCCAACCTCTACTCTCCCACTTGTACAAAGCAAGACAAACTGGCTCATCTTCAAGACAATGGCTGTATTCTAACCACCCTGTATGTATTCTGGCCTACACCTGTCTCTTGCAGTAAATAATCTTGTGCCCAGTGGAATATACTTTGCATGCATGCATGCACCCGAGACCAGCCACCTGCACTGTGTTCGAGTTACCCGTGGAAGACGAGTCTGTTGGCATGCCATTCTCGTGGCAGCTGATGTGTGCCACAACTGTGTACAGCTTGGGTACTCTTCAGGCGCAAAAAACGAAGGAAACATGTCACAAAACAGTTGTGAAAAAGAAAGCGTCGTCGGCAGGATTCGAACCTGCGCGGGAAGATCCCAATAGATTTCTAGTCTATCGCCTTAACCACTCGGCCACGACGACCGTTGCTGTCAGATGTGGGAAACATGCCTCTGGTCTATGCAAACTAACTTCTCCACACGCTCCAAAATATGTCAGGCCCAAGTAACATTCCTTAACACATACAAACTCCAACCTCTACTCTCCCACTTGTACAAAGCAAGACAAACTGGCTCATCTTCAAGACAATGGCTGTATTCTAACCACCCTGTATGTATTCTGGCCTACACCTGTCTCTTGCAGTAAATAATCTTGTGACCAGTGGAATGTACTTTGCATGCATGCATGCACCCGAGACCAGCCACCTGCACTGTGTTCGAGTTACCCGTGGAAGACGAGTCTGTTGGCATGCCATTCTCGTGGCAGCTGATGTGTGCCACAACTGTGTACAGCTTGGGTACTCTTCAGGCGCAAAAAACGAAGGAAACATGTCACAAAACAGTTGTGAAAAAGAATGCGTCGTCGGCAGGATTCGAACCTGCGCGGGAAGATCCCAATAGATTTCTAGTCTATCGCCTTAACCACTCGGCCACGACGACCGTTGCTGTCAGATGTGGGAAACATGCCTCTGGTCTATGCAAACTAACTTCTCCACACGCTCCAAAATATGTCAGGCCCAAGTAACATTCCTTAACACATACAAACTCCAACCTCTACTCTCCCACTTGTACAAAGCAAGACAAACTGGCTCATCTTCAAGACAATGGCTGTATTCTAACCACCCTGTATGTATTCTGGCCTACACCTGTCTCTTGCAGTAAATAATCTTGTGCCCAGTGGAATATACTTTGCATGCATGCATGCACCCGAGACCAGCCACCTGCACTGTGTTCGAGTTACCCGTGGAAGACGAGTCTGTTGGCATGCCATTCTCGTGGCAGCTGATGTGTGCCACAACTGTGTACAGCTTGGGTACTCTTCAGGCGCAAAAAACGAAGGAAACATGTCACAAAACAGTTGTGAAAAAGAATGCGTCGTCGGCAGGATTCGAACCTGCGCGGGAAGATCCCAATAGATTTCTAGTCTATCGCCTTAACCACTCGGCCACGACGACCGTTGCTGTCAGATGTGGGAAACATGCCTCTGGTCTATGCAAACTAACTTCTCCACACGCTCCAAAATATGTCAGGCCCAAGTAACATTCCTTAACACATACAAACTCCAACCTCTACTCTCCCACTTGTACAAAGCAAGACAAACTGGCTCATCTTCAAGACAATGGCTGTATTCTAACCACCCTGTATGTATTCTGGCCTACACCTGTCTCTTGCAGTAAATAATCTTGTGCCCAGTGGAATATACTTTGCATGCATGCATGCACCCGAGACCAGCCACCTGCACTGTGTTCGAGTTACCCGTGGAAGACGAGTCTGTTGGCATGCCATTCTCGTGGCAGCTGATGTGTGCCACAACTGTGTACAGCTTGGGTACTCTTCAGGCGCAAAAAACGAAGGAAACATGTCACAAAACAGTTGTGAAAAAGAATGCGTCGTCGGCAGGATTCGAACCTGCGCGGGAAGATCCCAATAGATTTCTAGTCTATCGCCTTAACCACTCGGCCACGACGACCGTTGCTGTCAGATGTGGGAAACATGCCTCTGGTCTATGCAAACTAACTTCTCCACACGCTCCAAAATATGTCAGGCCCAAGTAACATTCCTTAACACATACAAACTCCAACCTCTACTCTCCCACTTGTACAAAGCAAGACAAACTGGCTCATCTTCAAGACAATGGCTGTATTCTAACCACCCTGTATGTATTCTGGCCTACACCTGTCTCTTGCAGTAAATAATCTTGTGCCCAGTGGAATATACTTTGCATGCATGCATGCACCCGAGACCAGCCACCTGCACTGTGTTCGAGTTACCCGTGGAAGACGAGTCTGTTGGCATGCCATTCTCGTGGCAGCTGATGTGTGCCACAACTGTGTACAGCTTGGGTACTCTTCAGGCGCAAAAAACGAAGGAAAGATGTCACAAAACAGTTGTGAAAAAGAATGCGTCGTCGGCAGGATTCGAACCTGCGCGGGAAGATCCCAATAGATTTCTAGTCTATCGCCTTAACCACTCGGCCACGACGACCGTTGCTGTCAGATGTGGGAAACATGCCTCTGGTCTATGCAAACTAACTTCTCCACACGCTCCAAAATATGTCAGGCCCAAGTAACATTCCTTAACACATACAAACTCCAACCTCTACTCTCCCACTTGTACAAAGCAAGACAAACTGGCTCATCTTCAAGACAATGGCTGTATTCTAACCACCCTGTATGTATTCTGGCCTACACCTGTCTCTTGCAGTAAATAATCTTGTGCCCAGTGGAATATACTTTGCATGCATGCATGCACCCGAGGCCAGCCACCTGCACTGTGTTCGAGTTACCCGTGGAAGACGAGTCTGTTGGCATGCCATTCTCGTGGCAGCTGATGTGTGCCACAACTGTGTACAGCTTGGGTACTCTTCAGGCGCAAAAAACGAAGGAAAGATGTCACAAAACAGTTGTGAAAAAGAATGCGTCGTCGGCAGGATTCGAACCTGCGCGGGAAGATCCCAATAGATTTCTAGTCTATCGCCTTAACCACTCGGCCACGACGACCGTTGCTGTCAGATGTGGGAAACATGCCTCTGGTCTATGCAAACTAACTTCTCCACACGCTCCAAAATATGTCAGGCCCAAGTAACATTCCTTAACACATACAAACTCCAACCTCTACTCTCCCACTTGTACAAAGCAAGACAAACTGGCTCATCTTCAAGACAATGGCTGTATTCTAACCACCCTGTATGTATTCTGGCCTACACCTGTCTCTTGCAGTAAATAATCTTGTGCCCAGTGGAATATACTTTGCATGCATGCATGCACCCGAGACCAGCCACCTGCACTGTGTTCGAGTTACCCGTGGAAGACGAGTCTGTTGGCATGCCATTCTCGTGGCAGCTGATGTGTGCCACAACTGTGTACAGCTTGGGTACTCTTCAGGCGCAAAAAACGAAGGAAAGATGTCACAAAACAGTTGTGAAAAAGAATGCGTCGTCGGCAGGATTCGAACCTGCGCGGGAAGATCCCAATAGATTTCTAGTCTATCGCCTTAACCACTCGGCCACGACGACCGTTGCTGTCAGATGTGGGAAACATGCCTCTGGTCTATGCAAACTAACTTCTCCACACGCTCCAAAATATGTCAGGCCCAAGTAACATTCCTTAACACATACAAACTCCAACCTCTACTCTCCCACTTGTACAAAGCAAGACAAACTGGCTCATCTTCAAGACAATGGCTGTATTCTAACCACCCTGTATGTATTCTGGCCTACACCTGTCTCTTGCAGTAAATAATCTTGTGCCCAGTGGAATATACTTTGCATGCATGCATGCACCCGAGACCAGCCACCTGCACTGTGTTCGAGTTACCCGTGGAAGACGAGTCTGTTGGCATGCCATTCTCGTGGCAGCTGATGTGTGCCACAACTGTGTACAGCTTGGGTACTCTTCAGGCGCAAAAAACGAAGGAAAGATGTCACAAAACAGTTGTGAAAAAGAATGCGTCGTCGGCAGGATTCGAACCTGCGCGGGAAGATCCCAATAGATTTCTAGTCTATCGCCTTAACCACTCGGCCACGACGACCGTTGCTGTCAGATGTGGGAAACATGCCTCTGGTCTATGCAAACTAACTTCTCCACACGCTCCAAAATATGTCAGGCCCAAGTAACATTCCTTAACACATACAAACTCCAACCTCTACTCTCCCACTTGTACAAAGCAAGACAAACTGGCTCATCTTCAAGACAATGGCTGTATTCTAACCACCCTGTATGTATTCTGGCCTACACCTGTCTCTTGCAGTAAATAATCTTGTGCCCAGTGGAATATACTTTGCATGCATGCATGCACCCGACACCAGCCACCTGCACTGTGTTCGAGTTACCCGTGGAAGACGAGTCTGTTGGCATGCCATTCTCGTGGCAGCTGATGTGTGCCACAACTGTGTACAGCTTGGGTACTCTTCAGGCGCAAAAAACGAAGGAAAGATGTCACAAAACAGTTGTGAAAAAGAATGCGTCGTCGGCAGGATTCGAACCTGCGCGGGAAGATCCCAATAGATTTCTAGTCTATCGCCTTAACCACTCGGCCACGACGACCGTTGCTGTCAGATGTGGGAAACATGCCTCTGGTCTATGCAAACTAACTTCTCCACACGCTCCAAAATATGTCAGGCCCAAGTAACATTCCTTAACACATACAAACTCCAACCTCTACTCTCCCACTTGTACAAAGCAAGACAAACTGGCTCATCTTCAAGACAATGGCTGTATTCTAACCACCCTGTATGTATTCTGGCCTACACCTGTCTCTTGCAGTAAATAATCTTGTGCCCAGTGGAATATACTTTGCATGCATGCATGCACCCGAGACCAGCCACCTGCACTGTGTTCGAGTTACCCGTGGAAGACGAGTCTGTTGGCATGCCATTCTCGTGGCAGCTGATGTGTGCCACAACTGTGTACAGCTTGGGTACTCTTCAGGCGCAAAAAACGAAGGAAACATGTCACAAAACAGTTGTGAAAAAGAATGCGTCGTCGGCAGGATTCGAACCTGCGCGGGAAGATCCCAATAGATTTCTAGTCTATCGCCTTAACCACTCGGCCACGACGACCGTTGCTGTCAGATGTGGGAAACATGCCTCTGGTCTATGCAAACTAACTTCTCCACACGCTCCAAAATATGTCAGGCCCAAGTAACATTCCTTAACACATACAAACTCCAACCTCTACTCTCCCACTTGTACAAAGCAAGACAAACTGGCTCATCTTCAAGACAATGGCTGTATTCTAACCACCCTGTATGTATTCTGGCCTACACCTGTCTCTTGCAGTAAATAATCTTGTGCCCAGTGGAATATACTTTGCATGCATGCATGCACCCGAGACCAGCCACCTGCACTGTGTTCGAGTTACCCGTGGAAGACGAGTCTGTTGGCATGCCATTCTCGTGGCAGCTGATGTGTGCCACAACTGTGTACAGCTTGGGTACTCTTCAGGCGCAAAAAACGAAGGAAACATGTCACAAAACAGTTGTGAAAAAGAATGCGTCGTCGGCAGGATTCGAACCTGCGCGGGAAGATCCCAATAGATTTCTAGTCTATCGCCTTAACCACTCGGCCACGACGACCGTTGCTGTCAGATGTGGGAAACATGCCTCTGGTCTATGCAAACTAACTTCTCCACACGCTCCAAAATATGTCAGGCCCAAGTAACATTCCTTAACACATACAAACTCCAACCTCTACTCTCCCACTTGTACAAAGCAAGACAAACTGGCTCATCTTCAAGACAATGGCTGTATTCTAACCACCCTGTATGTATTCTGGCCTACACCTGTCTCTTGCAGTAAATAATCTTGTGCCCAGTGGAATATACTTTGCATGCATGCATGCACCCGAGACCAGCCACCTGCACTGTGTTCGAGTTACCCGTGGAAGACGAGTCTGTTGGCATGCCATTCTCGTGGCAGCTGATGTGTGCCACAACTGTGTACAGCTTGGGTACTCTTCAGGCGCAAAAAACGAAGGAAAGATGTCACAAAACAGTTGTGAAAAAGAATGCGTCGTCGGCAGGATTCGAACCTGCGCGGGAAGATCCCAATAGATTTCTAGTCTATCGCCTTAACCACTCGGCCACGACGACCGTTGCTGTCAGATGTGGGAAACATGCCTCTGGTCTATGCAAACTAACTTCTCCACACGCTCCAAAATATGTCAGGCCCAAGTAACATTCCTTAACACATACAAACTCCAACCTCTACTCTCCCACTTGTACAAAGCAAGACAAACTGGCTCATCTTCAAGACAATGGCTGTATTCTAACCACCCTGTATGTATTCTGGCCTACACCTGTCTCTTG
Source organism: Haliotis asinina (assembly GCF_037392515.1). Lineage (NCBI taxonomy): Eukaryota > Metazoa > Mollusca > Gastropoda > Lepetellida > Haliotidae > Haliotis > Haliotis asinina. The sequence continues at coordinate 9,094,125 of NC_090295.1, read as the reverse complement.
CAGTAAATAATCTTGTGCCCAGTGGAATATACTTTGCATGCATGCATGCACCCGAGACCAGCCACCTGCACTGTGTTCGAGTTACCCGTGGAAGACGAGTCTGTTGGCATGCCATTCTCGTGGCAGCTGATGTGTGCCACAACTGTGTACAGCTTGGGTACTCTTCAGGCGCAAAAAACGAAGGAAAGATGTCACAAAACAGTTGTGAAAAAGAATGCGTCGTCGGCAGGATTCGAACCTGCGCGGGAAGATCCCAATAGATTTCTAGTCTATCGCCTTAACCACTCGGCCACGACGACCGTTGCTGTCAGATGTGGGAAACATGCCTCTGGTCTATGCAAACTAACTTCTCCACACGCTCCAAAATATGTCAGGCCCAAGTAACATTCCTTAACACATACAAACTCCAACCTCTACTCTCCCACTTGTACAAAGCAAGACAAACTGGCTCATCTTCAAGACAATGGCTGTATTCTAACCACCCTGTATGTATTCTGGCCTACACCTGTCTCTTGCAGTAAATAATCTTGTGCCCAGTGGAATATACTTTGCATGCATGCATGCACCCGAGACCAGCCACCTGCACTGTGTTCGAGTTACCCGTGGAAGACGAGTCTGTTGGCATGCCATTCTCGTGGCAGCTGATGTGTGCCACAACTGTGTACAGCTTGGGTACTCTTCAGGCGCAAAAAACGAAGGAAAGATGTCACAAAACAGTTGTGAAAAAGAATGCGTCGTCGGCAGGATTCGAACCTGCGCGGGAAGATCCCAATAGATTTCTAGTCTATCGCCTTAACCACTCGGCCACGACGACCGTTGCTGTCAGATGTGGGAAACATGCCTCTGGTCTATGCAAACTAACTTCTCCACACGCTCCAAAATATGTCAGGCCCAAGTAACATTCCTTAACACATACAAACTCCAACCTCTACTCTCCCACTTGTACAAAGTAAGACAAACTGGCTCATCTTCAAGACAATGGCTGTATTCTAACCACCCTGTATGTATTCTGGCCTACACCTGTCTCTTGCAGTAAATAATCTTGTGCCCAGTGGAATATACTTTGCATGCATGCATGCACCCGAGACCAGCCACCTGCACTGTGTTCGAGTTACCCGTGGAAGACGAGTCTGTTGGCATGCCATTCTCGTGGCAGCTGATGTGTGCCACAACTGTGTACAGCTTGGGTACTCTTCAGGCGCAAAAAACGAAGGAAAGATGTCACAAAACAGTTGTGAAAAAGAATGCGTCGTCGGCAGGATTCGAACCTGCGCGGGAAGATCCCAATAGATTTCTAGTCTATCGCCTTAACCACTCGGCCACGACGACCGTTGCTGTCAGATGTGGGAAACATGCCTCTGGTCTATGCAAACTAACTTCTCCACACGCTCCAAAATATGTCAGGCCCAAGTAACATTCCTTAACACATACAAACTCCAACCTCTACTCTCCCACTTGTACAAAGCAAGACAAACTGGCTCATCTTCAAGACAATGGCTGTATTCTAACCACCCTGTATGTATTCTGGCCTACACCTGTCTCTTGCAGTAAATAATCTTGTGCCCAGTGGAATATACTTTGCATGCATGCATGCACCCGAGACCAGCCACCTGCACTGTGTTCGAGTTACCCGTGGAAGACGAGTCTGTTGGCATGCCATTCTCGTGGCAGCTGATGTGTGCCACAACTGTGTACAGCTTGGGTACTCTTCAGGCGCAAAAAACGAAGGAAACATGTCACAAAACAGTTGTGAAAAAGAATGCGTCGTCGGCAGGATTCGAACCTGCGCGGGAAGATCCCAATAGATTTCTAGTCTATCGCCTTAACCACTCGGCCACGACGACCGTTGCTGTCAGATGTGGGAAACATGCCTCTGGTCTATGCAAACTAACTTCTCCACACGCTCCAAAATATGTCAGGCCCAAGTAACATTCCTTAACACATACAAACTCCAACCTCTACTCTCCCACTTGTACAAAGCAAGACAAACTGGCTCATCTTCAAGACAATGGCTGTATTCTAACCACCCTGTATGTATTCTGGCCTACACCTGTCTCTTGCAGTAAATAATCTTGTGCCCAGTGGAATATACTTTGCATGCATGCATGCACCCGAGACCAGCCACCTGCACTGTGTTCGAGTTACCCGTGGAAGACGAGTCTGTTGGCATGCCATTCTCGTGGCAGCTGATGTGTGCCACAACTGTGTACAGCTTGGGTACTCTTCAGGCGCAAAAAACGAAGGAAAGATGTCACAAAACAGTTGTGAAAAAGAATGCGTCGTCGGCAGGATTCGAACCTGCGCGGGAAGATCCCAATAGATTTCTAGTCTATCGCCTTAACCACTCGGCCACGACGACCGTTGCTGTCAGATGTGGGAAACATGCCTCTGGTCTATGCAAACTAACTTCTCCACACGCTCCAAAATATGTCAGGCCCAAGTAACATTCCTTAACACATACAAACTCCAACCTCTACTCTCCCACTTGTACAAAGCAAGACAAACTGGCTCATCTTCAAGACAATGGCTGTATTCTAACCACCCTGTATGTATTCTGGCCTACACCTGTCTCTTGCAGTAAATAATCTTGTGCCCAGTGGAATATACTTTGCATGCATGCATGCACCCGAGACCAGCCACCTGCACTGTGTTCGAGTTACCCGTGGAAGACGAGTCTGTTGGCATGCCATTCTCGTGGCAGCTGATGTGTGCCACAACTGTGTACAGCTTGGGTACTCTTCAGGCGCAAAAAACGAAGGAAACATGTCACAAAACAGTTGTGAAAAAGAATGCGTCGTCGGCAGGATTCGAACCTGCGCGGGAAGATCCCAATAGATTTCTAGTCTATCGCCTTAACCACTCGGCCACGACGACCGTTGCTGTCAGATGTGGGAAACATGCCTCTGGTCTATGCAAACTAACTTCTCCACACGCTCCAAAATATGTCAGGCCCAAGTAACATTCCTTAACACATACAAACTCCAACCTCTACTCTCCCACTTGTACAAAGCAAGACAAACTGGCTCATCTTCAAGACAATGGCTGTATTCTAACCACCCTGTATGTATTCTGGCCTACACCTGTCTCTTGCAGTAAATAATCTTGTGCCCAGTGGAATATACTTTGCATGCATGCATGCACCCGAGACCAGCCACCTGCACTGTGTTCGAGTTACCCGTGGAAGACGAGTCTGTTGGCATGCCATTCTCGTGGCAGCTGATGTGTGCCACAACTGTGTACAGCTTGGGTACTCTTCAGGCGCAAAAAACGAAGGAAAGATGTCACAAAACAGTTGTGAAAAAGAATGCGTCGTCGGCAGGATTCGAACCTGCGCGGGAAGATCCCAATAGATTTCTAGTCTATCGCCTTAACCACTCGGCCACGACGACCGTTGCTGTCAGATGTGGGAAACATGCCTCTGGTCTATGCAAACTAACTTCTCCACACGCTCCAAAATATGTCAGGCCCAAGTAACATTCCTTAACACATACAAACTCCAACCTCTACTCTCCCACTTGTACAAAGCAAGACAAACTGGCTCATCTTCAAGACAATGGCTGTATTCTAACCACCCTGTATGTATTCTGGCCTACACCTGTCTCTTGCAGTAAATAATCTTGTGCCCAGTGGAATATACTTTGCATGCATGCATGCACCCGAGACCAGCCACCTGCACTGTGTTCGAGTTACCCGTGGAAGACGAGTCTGTTGGCATGCCATTCTCGTGGCAGCTGATGTGTGCCACAACTGTGTACAGCTTGGGTACTCTTCAGGCGCAAAAAACGAAGGAAACATGTCACAAAACAGTTGTGAAAAAGAATGCGTCGTCGGCAGGATTCGAACCTGCGCGGGAAGATCCCAATAGATTTCTAGTCTATCGCCTTAACCACTCGGCCACGACGACCGTTGCTGTCAGATGTGGGAAACATGCCTCTGGTCTATGCAAACTAACTTCTCCACACGCTCCAAAATATGTCAGGCCCAAGTAACATTCCTTAACACATACAAACTCCAACCTCTACTCTCCCACTTGTACAAAGCAAGACAAACTGGCTCATCTTCAAGACAATGGCTGTATTCTAACCACCCTGTATGTATTCTGGCCTACACCTGTCTCTTGCAGTAAATAATCTTGTGCCCAGTGGAATATACTTTGCATGCATGCATGCACCCGAGACCAGCCACCTGCACTGTGTTCGAGTTACCCGTGGAAGACGAGTCTGTTGGCATGCCATTCTCGTGGCAGCTGATGTGTGCCACAACTGTGTACAGCTTGGGTACTCTTCAGGCGCAAAAAACGAAGGAAAGATGTCACAAAACAGTTGTGAAAAAGAATGCGTCGTCGGCAGGATTCGAACCTGCGCGGGAAGATCCCAATAGATTTCTAGTCTATCGCCTTAACCACTCGGCCACGACGACCGTTGCTGTCAGATGTGGGAAACATGCCTCTGGTCTATGCAAACTAACTTCTCCACACGCTCCAAAATATGTCAGGCCCAAGTAACATTCCTTAACACATACAAACTCCAACCTCTACTCTCCCACTTGTACAAAGCAAGACAAACTGGCTCATCTTCAAGACAATGGCTGTATTCTAACCACCCTGTATGTATTCTGGCCTACACCTGTCTCTTGCAGTAAATAATCTTGTGCCCAGTGGAATATACTTTGCATGCATGCATGCACCCGAGACCAGCCACCTGCACTGTGTTCGAGTTACCCGTGGAAGACGAGTCTGTTGGCATGCCATTCTCGTGGCAGCTGATGTGTGCCACAACTGTGTACAGCTTGGGTACTCTTCAGGCGCAAAAAACGAAGGAAAGATGTCACAAAACAGTTGTGAAAAAGAATGCGTCGTCGGCAGGATTCGAACCTGCGCGGGAAGATCCCAATAGATTTCTAGTCTATCGCCTTAACCACTCGGCCACGACGACCGTTGCTGTCAGATGTGGGAAACATGCCTCTGGTCTATGCAAACTAACTTCTCCACACGCTCCAAAATATGTCAGGCCCAAGCAACATTCCTTAACACATACAAACTCCAACCTCTACTCTCCCACTTGTACAAAGCAAGACAAACTGGCTCATCTTCAAGACAATGGCTGTATTCTAACCACCCTGTATGTATTCTGGCCTACACCTGTCTCTTGCAGTAAATAATCTTGTGCCCAGTGGAATATACTTTGCATGCATGCATGCACCCGAGACCAGCCACCTGCACTGTGTTCGAGTTACCCGTGGAAGACGAGTCTGTTGGCATGCCATTCTCGTGGCAGCTGATGTGTGCCACAACTGTGTACAGCTTGGGTACTCTTCAGGCGCAAAAAACGAAGGAAAGATGTCACAAAACAGTTGTGAAAAAGAATGCGTCGTCGGCAGGATTCGAACCTGCGCGGGAAGATCCCAATAGATTTCTAGTCTATCGCCTTAACCACTCTGCCACGACGACCGTTGCTGTCAGATGTGGGAAACATGCCTCTGGTCTATGCAAACTAACTTCTCCACACGCTCCAAAATATGTCAGGCCCAAGCAACATTCCTTAACACATACAAACTCCAACCTCTACTCTCCCACTTGTACAAAGCAAGACAAACTGGCTCATCTTCAAGACAATGGCTGTATTCTAACCACCCTGTATGTATTCTGGCCTACACCTGTCTCTTGCAGTAAATAATCTTGTGCCCAGTGGAATATACTTTGCATGCATGCATGCACCCGAGACCAGCCACCTGCACTGTGTTCGAGTTACCCGTGGAAGACGAGTCTGTTGGCATGCCATTCTCGTGGCAGCTGATGTGTGCCACAACTGTGTACAGCTTGGGTACTCTTCAGGCGCAAAAAACGAAGGAAAGATGTCACAAAACAGTTGTGAAAAAGAATGCGTCGTCGGCAGGATTCGAACCTGCGCGGGAAGATCCCAATAGATTTCTAGTCTATCGCCTTAACCACTCGGCCACGACGACCGTTGCTGTCAGATGTGGGAAACATGCCTCTGGTCTATGCAAACTAACTTCTCCACACGCTCCAAAATATGTCAGGCCCAAGTAACATTCCTTAACACATACAAACTCCAACCTCTACTCTCCCACTTGTACAAAGCAAGACAAACTGGCTCATCTTCAAGACAATGGCTGTATTCTAACCACCCTGTATGTATTCTGGCCTACACCTGTCTCTTGCAGTAAATAATCTTGTGCCCAGTGGAATATACTTTGCATGCATGCATGCACCCGAGACCAGCCACCTGCACTGTGTTCGAGTTACCCGTGGAAGACGAGTCTGTTGGCATGCCATTCTCGTGGCAGCTGATGTGTGCCACAACTGTGTACAGCTTGGGTACTCTTCAGGCGCAAAAAACGAAGGAAAGATGTCACAAAACAGTTGTGAAAAAGAATGCGTCGTCGGCAGGATTCGAACCTGCGCGGGAAGATCCCAATAGATTTCTAGTCTATCGCCTTAACCACTCTGCCACGACGACCGTTGCTGTCAGATGTGGGAAACATGCCTCTGGTCTATGCAAACTAACTTCTCCACACGCTCCAAAATATGTCAGGCCCAAGTAACATTCCTTAACACATACAAACTCCAACCTCTACTCTCCCACTTGTACAAAGCAAGACAAACTGGCTCATCTTCAAGACAATGGCTGTATTCTAACCACCCTGTATGTATTCTGGCCTACACCTGTCTCTTGCAGTAAATAATCTTGTGCCCAGTGGAATATACTTTGCATGCATGCATGCACCCGAGACCAGCCACCTGCACTGTGTTCGAGTTACCCGTGGAAGACGAGTCTGTTGGCGTGCCATTCTCGTGGCAGCTGATGTGTGCCACAACTGTGTACAGCTTGGGTACTCTTCAGGCGCAAAAAACGAAGGAAAGATGTCACAAAACAGTTGTGAAAAAGAATGCGTCGTCGGCAGGATTCGAACCTGCGCGGGAAGATCCCAATAGATTTCTAGTCTATCGCCTTAACCACTCGGCCACGACGACCGTTGCTGTCAGATGTGGGAAACATGCCTCTGGTCTATGCAAACTAACTTCTCCACACGCTCCAAAATATGTCAGGCCCAAGCAACATTCCTTAACACATACAAACTCCAACCTCTACTCTCCCACTTGTACAAAGCAAGACAAACTGGCTCATCTTCAAGACAATGGCTGTATTCTAACCACCCTGTATGTATTCTGGCCTACACCTGTCTCTTGCAGTAAATAATCTTGTGCCCAGTGGAATATACTTTGCATGCATGCATGCACCCGAGACCAGCCACCTGCACTGTGTTCGAGTTACCCGTGGAAGACGAGTCTGTTGGCATGCCATTCTCGTGGCAGCTGATGTGTGCCACAACTGTGTACAGCTTGGGTACTCTTCAGGCGCAAAAAACGAAGGAAAGATGTCACAAAACAGTTGTGAAAAAGAATGCGTCGTCGGCAGGATTCGAACCTGCGCGGGAAGATCCCAATAGATTTCTAGTCTATCGCCTTAACCACTCTGCCACGACGACCGTTGCTGTCAGATGTGGGAAACATGCCTCTGGTCTATGCAAACTAACTTCTCCACACGCTCCAAAATATGTCAGGCCCAAGTAACATTCCTTAACACATACAAACTCCAACCTCTACTCTCCCACTTGTACAAAGCAAGACAAACTGGCTCATCTTCAAGACAATGGCTGTATTCTAACCACCCTGTATGTATTCTGGCCTACACCTGTCTCTTGCAGTAAATAATCTTGTGCCCAGTGGAATATACTTTGCATGCATGCATGCACCCGAGACCAGCCACCTGCACTGTGTTCGAGTTACCCGTGGAAGACGAGTCTGTTGGCATGCCATTCTCGTGGCAGCTGATGTGTGCCACAACTGTGTACAGCTTGGGTACTCTTCAGGCGCAAAAAACGAAGGAAACATGTCACAAAACAGTTGTGAAAAAGAATGCGTCGTCGGCAGGATTCGAACCTGCGCGGGAAGATCCCAATAGATTTCTAGTCTATCGCCTTAACCACTCTGCCACGACGACCGTTGCTGTCAGATGTGGGAAACATGCCTCTGGTCTATGCAAACTAACTTCTCCACACGCTCCAAAATATGTCAGGCCCAAGTAACATTCCTTAACACATACAAACTCCAACCTCTACTCTCCCACTTGTACAAAGCAAGACAAACTGGCTCATCTTCAAGACAATGGCTGTATTCTAACCACCCTGTATGTATTCTGGCCTACACCTGTCTCTTGCAGTAAATAATCTTGTGCCCAGTGGAATATACTTTGCATGCATGCATGCACCCGAGACCAGCCACCTGCACTGTGTTCGAGTTACCCGTGGAAGACGAGTCTGTTGGCGTGCCATTCTCGTGGCAGCTGATGTGTGCCACAACTGTGTACAGCTTGGGTACTCTTCAGGCGCAAAAAACGAAGGAAAGATGTCACAAAACAGTTGTGAAAAAGAATGCGTCGTCGGCAGGATTCGAACCTGCGCGGGAAGATCCCAATAGATTTCTAGTCTATCGCCTTAACCACTCTGCCACGACGACCGTTGCTGTCAGATGTGGGAAACATGCCTCTGGTCTATGCAAACTAACTTCTCCACACGCTCCAAAATATGTCAGGCCCAAGTAACATTCCTTAACACATACAAACTCCAACCTCTACTCTCCCACTTGTACAAAGCAAGACAAACTGGCTCATCTTCAAGACAATGGCTGTATTCTAACCACCCTGTATGTATTCTGGCCTACACCTGTCTCTTGCAGTAAATAATCTTGTGCCCAGTGGAATATACTTTGCATGCATGCATGCACCCGAGACCAGCCACCTGCACTGTGTTCGAGTTACCCGTGGAAGACGAGTCTGTTGGCGTGCCATTCTCGTGGCAGCTGATGTGTGCCACAACTGTGTACAGCTTGGGTACTCTTCAGGCGCAAAAAACGAAGGAAAGATGTCACAAAACAGTTGTGAAAAAGAATGCGTCGTCGGCAGGATTCGAACCTGCGCGGGAAGATCCCAATAGATTTCTAGTCTATCGCCTTAACCACTCGGCCACGACGACCGTTGCTGTCAGATGTGGGAAACATGCCTCTGGTCTATGCAAACTAACTTCTCCACACGCTCCAAAATATGTCAGGCCCAAGTAACATTCCTTAACACATACAAACTCCAACCTCTACTCTCCCACTTGTACAAAGCAAGACAAACTGGCTCATCTTCAAGACAATGGCTGTATTCTAACCACCCTGTATGTATTCTGGCCTACACCTGTCTCTTGCAGTAAATAATCTTGTGCCCAGTGGAATATACTTTGCATGCATGCATGCACCCGAGACCAGCCACCTGCACTGTGTTCGAGTTACCCGTGGAAGACGAGTCTGTTGGCATGCCATTCTCGTGGCAGCTGATGTGTGCCACAACTGTGTACAGCTTGGGTACTCTTCAGGCGCAAAAAACGAAGGAAAGATGTCACAAAACAGTTGTGAAAAAGAATGCGTCGTCGGCAGGATTCGAACCTGCGCGGGAAGATCCCAATAGATTTCTAGTCTATCGCCTTAACCACTCGGCCACGACGACCGTTGCTGTCAGATGTGGGAAACATGCCTCTGGTCTATGCAAACTAACTTCTCCACACGCTCCAAAATATGTCAGGCCCAAGTAACATTCCTTAACACATACAAACTCCAACCTCTACTCTCCCACTTGTACAAAGCAAGACAAACTGGCTCATCTTCAAGACAATGGCTGTATTCTAACCACCCTGTATGTATTCTGGCCTACACCTGTCTCTTGCAGTAAATAATCTTGTGCCCAGTGGAATATACTTTGCATGCATGCATGCACCCGAGACCAGCCACCTGCACTGTGTTCGAGTTACCCGTGGAAGACGAGTCTGTTGGCATGCCATTCTCGTGGCAGCTGATGTGTGCCACAACTGTGTACAGCTTGGGTACTCTTCAGGCGCAAAAAACGAAGGAAAGATGTCACAAAACAGTTGTGAAAAAGAATGCGTCGTCGGCAGGATTCGAACCTGCGCGGGAAGATCCCAATAGATTTCTAGTCTATCGCCTTAACCACTCGGCCACGACGACCGTTGCTGTCAGATGTGGGAAAATGCCTCTGGTCTATGCAAACTAACTTCTCCACACGCTCCAAAATATGTCAGGCCCAAGTAACATTCCTTAACACATACAAACTCCAACCTCTACTCTCCCACTTGTACAAAGCAAGACAAACTGGCTCATCTTCAAGACAATGGCTGTATTCTAACCACCCTGTATGTATTCTGGCCTACACCTGTCTCTTGCAGTAAATAATCTTGTGCCCAGTGGAATATACTTTGCATGCATGCATGCACCCGAGACCAGCCACCTGCACTGTGTTCGAGTTACCCGTGGAAGACGAGTCTGTTGGCATGCCATTCTCGTGGCAGCTGATGTGTGCCACAACTGTGTACAGCTTGGGTACTCTTCAGGCGCAAAAAACGAAGGAAAGATGTCACAAAACAGTTGTGAAAAAGAATGCGTCGTCGGCAGGATTCGAACCTGCGCGGGAAGATCCCAATAGATTTCTAGTCTATCGCCTTAACCACTCGGCCACGACGACCGTTGCTGTCAGATGTGGGAAACATGCCTCTGGTCTATGCAAACTAACTTCTCCACACGCTCCAAAATATGTCAGGCCCAAGTAACATTCCTTAACACATACAAACTCCAACCTCTACTCTCCCACTTGTACAAAGCAAGACAAACTGGCTCATCTTCAAGACAATGGCTGTATTCTAACCACCCTGTATGTATTCTGGCCTACACCTGTCTCTTGCAGTAAATAATCTTGTGCCCAGTGGAATATACTTTGCATGCATGCATGCACCCGAGACCAGCCACCTGCACTGTGTTCGAGTTACCCGTGGAAGACGAGTCTGTTGGCATGCCATTCTCGTGGCAGCTGATGTGTGCCACAACTGTGTACAGCTTGGGTACTCTTCAGGCGCAAAAAACGAAGGAAAGATGTCACAAAACAGTTGTGAAAAAGAATGCGTCGTCGGCAGGATTCGAACCTGCGCGGGAAGATCCCAATAGATTTCTAGTCTATCGCCTTAACCACTCTGCCACGACGACCGTTGCTGTCAGATGTGGGAAACATGCCTCTGGTCTATGCAAACTAACTTCTCCACACGCTCCAAAATATGTCAGGCCCAAGTAACATTCCTTAACACATACAAACTCCAACCTCTACTCTCCCACTTGTACAAAGCAAGACAAACTGGCTCATCTTCAAGACAATGGCTGTATTCTAACCACCCTGTATGTATTCTGGCCTACACCTGTCTCTTGCAGTAAATAATCTTGTGCCCAGTGGAATATACTTTGCATGCATGCATGCACCCGAGACCAGCCACCTGCACTGTGTTCGAGTTACCCGTGGAAGACGAGTCTGTTGGCATGCCATTCTCGTGGCAGCTGATGTGTGCCACAACTGTGTACAGCTTGGGTACTCTTCAGGCGCAAAAAAAGAAGGAAAGATGTCACAAAACAGTTGTGAAAAAGAATGCGTCGTCGGCAGGATTCGAACCTGCGCGGGAAGATCCCAATAGATTTCTAGTCTATCGCCTTAACCACTCGGCCACGACGACCGTTGCTGTCAGATGTGGGAAACATGCCTCTGGTCTATGCAAACTAACTTCTCCACACGCTCCAAAATATGTCAGGCCCAAGTAACATTCCTTAACACATACAAACTCCAACCTCTACTCTCCCACTTGTACAAAGCAAGACAAACTGGCTCATCTTCAAGACAATGGCTGTATTCTAACCACCCTGTATGTATTCTGGCCTACACCTGTCTCTTGCAGTAAATAATCTTGTGACCAGTGGAATATACTTTGCATGCATGCATGCACCCGAGACCAGCCACCTGCACTGTGTTCGAGTTACCCGTGGAAGACGAGTCTGTTGGCATGTCATTCTCGTGGCAGCTGATGTGTGCCACAACTGTGTACAGCTTGGGTACTCTTCAGGCGCAAAAAACGAAGGAAACATGTCACAAAACAGTTGTGAAAAAGAATGCGTCGTCGGCAGGATTCGAACCTGCGCGGGAAGATCCCAATAGATTTCTAGTCTATCGCCTTAACCACTCGGCCACGACGACCGTTGCTGTCAGATGTGGGAAACATGCCTCTGGTCTATGCAAACTAACTTCTCCACACGCTCCAAAATATGTCAGGCCCAAGTAACATTCCTTAACACATACAAACTCCAACCTCTACTCTCCCACTTGTACAAAGCAAGACAAACTGGCTCATCTTCAAGACAATGGCTGTATTCTAACCACCCTGTATGTATTCTGGCCTACACCTGTCTCTTGCAGTAAATAATCTTGTGCCCAGTGGAATATACTTTGCATGCATGCATGCACCCGAGACCAGCCACCTGCACTGTGTTCGAGTTACCCGTGGAAGACGAGTCTGTTGGCATGCCATTCTCGTGGCAGCTGATGTGTGCCACAACTGTGTACAGCTTGGGTACTCTTCAGGCGCAAAAAACGAAGGAAAGATGTCACAAAACAGTTGTGAAAAAGAATGCGTCGTCGGCAGGATTCGAACCTGCGCGGGAAGATCCCAATAGATTTCTAGTCTATCGCCTTAACCACTCGGCCACGACGACCGTTGCTGTCAGATGTGGGAAAATGCCTGTGGTCTATGCAAACTAACTTCTCCACACGCTCCAAAATATGTCAGGCCCAAGTAACATTCCTTAACACATACAAACTCCAACCTCTACTCTCCCACTTGTACAAAGCAAGACAAACTGGCTCATCTTCAAGACAATGGCTGTATTCTAACCACCCTGTATGTATTCTGGCCTACACCTGTCTCTTGCAGTAAATAATCTTGTGACCAGTGGAATATACTTTGCATGCATGCATGCACCCGAGACCAGCCACCTGCACTGTGTTCGAGTTACCCGTGGAAGACGAGTCTGTTGGCATGCCATTCTCGTGGCAGCTGATGTGTGCCACAACTGTGTACAGCTTGGGTACTCTTCAGGCGCAAAAAACGAAGGAAAGATGTCACAAAACAGTTGTGAAAAAGAATGCGTCGTCGGCAGGATTCGAACCTGCGCGGGAAGATCCCAATAGATTTCTAGTCTATCGCCTTAACCACTCTGCCACGACGACCGTTGCTGTCAGATGTGGGAAACATGCCTCTGGTCTATGCAAACTAACTTCTCCACACGCTCCAAAATATGTCAGGCCCAAGTAACATTCCTTAACACATACAAACTCCAACCTCTACTCTCCCACTTGTACAAAGCAAGACAAACTGGCTCATCTTCAAGACAATGGCTGTATTCTAACCACCCTGTATGTATTCTGGCCTACACCTGTCTCTTGCAGTAAATAATCTTGTGCCCAGTGGAATATACTTTGCATGCATGCATGCACCCGAGACCAGCCACCTGGACTGTGTTCGAGTTACCCGTGGAAGACGAGTCTGTTGGCATGTCATTCTCGTGGCAGCTGATGTGTGCCACAACTGTGTACAGCTTGGGTACTCTTCAGGCGCAAAAAACGAAGGAAACATGTCACAAAACAGTTGTGAAAAAGAATGCGTCGTCGGCAGGATTCGAACCTGCGCGGGAAGATCCCAATAGATTTCTAGTCTATCGCCTTAACCACTCGGCCACGACGACCGTTGCTGTCAGATGTGGGAAACATGCCTCTGGTCTATGCAAACTAACTTCTCCACACGCTCCAAAATATGTCAGGCCCAAGTAACATTCCTTAACACATACAAACTCCAACCTCTACTCTCCCACTTGTACAAAGCAAGACAAACTGGCTCATCTTCAAGACAATGGCTGTATTCTAACCACCCTGTATGTATTCTGGCCTACACCTGTCTCTTGCAGTAAATAATCTTGTGCCCAGTGGAATATACTTTGCATGCATGCATGCACCCGAGACCAGCCACCTGCACTGTGTTCGAGTTACCCGTGGAAGACGAGTCTGTTGGCATGCCATTCTCGTGGCAGCTGATGTGTGCCACAACTGTGTACAGCTTGGGTACTCTTCAGGCGCAAAAAACGAAGGAAACATGTCACAAAACAGTTGTGAAAAAGAATGCGTCGTCGGCAGGATTCGAACCTGCGCGGGAAGATCCCAATAGATTTCTAGTCTATCGCCTTAACCACTCGGCCACGACGACCGTTGCTGTCAGATGTGGGAAAATGCCTGTGGTCTATGCAAACTAACTTCTCCACACGCTCCAAAATATGTCAGGCCCAAGTAACATTCCTTAACACATACAAACTCCAACCTCTACTCTCCCACTTGTACAAAGCAAGACAAACTGGCTCATCTTCAAGACAATGGCTGTATTCTAACCACCCTGTATGTATTCTGGCCTACACCTGTCTCTTGCAGTAAATAATCTTGTGCCCAGTGGAATATACTTTGCATGCATGCATGCACCCGAGACCAGCCACCTGCACTGTGTTCGAGTTACCCGTGGAAGACGAGTCTGTTGGCATGCCATTCTCGTGGCAGCTGATGTGTGCCACAACTGTGTACAGCTTGGGTACTCTTCAGGCGCAAAAAACGAAGGAAAGATGTCACAAAACAGTTGTGAAAAAGAATGCGTCGTCGGCAGGATTCGAACCTGCGCGGGAAGATCCCAATAGATTTCTAGTCTATCGCCTTAACCACTCTGCCACGACGACCGTTGCTGTCAGATGTGGGAAACATGCCTCTGGTCTATGCAAACTAACTTCTCCACACGCTCCAAAATATGTCAGGCCCAAGTAACATTCCTTAACACATACAAACTCCAACCTCTACTCTCCCACTTGTACAAAGCAAGACAAACTGGCTCATCTTCAAGACAATGGCTGTATTCTAACCACCCTGTATGTATTCTGGCCTACACCTGTCTCTTGCAGTAAATAATCTTGTGCCCAGTGGAATATACTTTGCATGCATGCATGCACCCGAGACCAGCCACCTGCACTGTGTTCGAGTTACCCGTGGAAGACGAGTCTGTTGGCATGCCATTCTCGTGGCAGCTGATGTGTGCCACAACTGTGTACAGCTTGGGTACTCTTCAGGCGCAAAAAACGAAGGAAAGATGTCACAAAACAGTTGTGAAAAAGAATGCGTCGTCGGCAGGATTCGAACCTGCGCGGGAAGATCCCAATAGATTTCTAGTCTATCGCCTTAACCACTCGGCCACGACGACCGTTGCTGTCAGATGTGGGAAACATGCCTCTGGTCTATGCAAACTAACTTCTCCACACGCTCCAAAATATGTCAGGCCCAAGTAACATTCCTTAACACATACAAACTCCAACCTCTACTCTCCCACTTGTACAAAGCAAGACAAACTGGCTCATCTTCAAGACAATGGCTGTATTCTAACCACCCTGTATGTATTCTGGCCTACACCTGTCTCTTGCAGTAAATAATCTTGTGCCCAGTGGAATATACTTTGCATGCATGCATGCACCCGAGACCAGCCACCTGCACTGTGTTCGAGTTACCCGTGGAAGACGAGTCTGTTGGCATGCCATTCTCGTGGCAGCTGATGTGTGCCACAACTGTGTACAGCTTGGGTACTCTTCAGGCGCAAAAAACGAAGGAAAGATGTCACAAAACAGTTGTGAAAAAGAATGCGTCGTCGGCAGGATTCGAACCTGCGCGGGAAGATCCCAATAGATTTCTAGTCTATCGCCTTAACCACTCGGCCACGACGACCGTTGCTGTCAGATGTGGGAAAATGCCTCTGGTCTATGCAAACTAACTTCTCCACACGCTCCAAAATATGTCAGGCCCAAGTAACATTCCTTAACACATACAAACTCCAACCTCTACTCTCCCACTTGTACAAAGCAAGACAAACTGGCTCATCTTCAAGACAATGGCTGTATTCTAACCACCCTGTATGTATTCTGGCCTACACCTGTCTCTTGCAGTAAATAATCTTGTGCCCAGTGGAATATACTTTGCATGCATGCATGCACCCGAGACCAGCCACCTGCACTGTGTTCGAGTTACCCGTGGAAGACGAGTCTGTTGGCATGCCATTCTCGTGGCAGCTGATGTGTGCCACAACTGTGTACAGCTTGGGTACTCTTCAGGCGCAAAAAACGAAGGAAAGATGTCACAAAACAGTTGTGAAAAAGAATGCGTCGTCGGCAGGATTCGAACCTGCGCGGGAAGATCCCAATAGATTTCTAGTCTATCGCCTTAACCACTCTGCCACGACGACCGTTGCTGTCAGATGTGGGAAACATGCCTCTGGTCTATGCAAACTAACTTCTCCACACGCTCCAAAATATGTCAGGCCCAAGTAACATTCCTTAACACATACAAACTCCAACCTCTACTCTCCCACTTGTACAAAGCAAGACAAACTGGCTCATCTTCAAGACAATGGCTGTATTCTAACCACCCTGTATGTATTCTGGCCTACACCTGTCTCTTGCAGTAAATAATCTTGTGCCCAGTGGAATATACTTTGCATGCATGCATGCACCCGAGACCAGCCACCTGCACTGTGTTCGAGTTACCCGTGGAAGACGAGTCTGTTGGCATGCCATTCTCGTGGCAGCTGATGTGTGCCACAACTGTGTACAGCTTGGGTACTCTTCAGGCGCAAAAAACGAAGGAAACATGTCACAAAACAGTTGTGAAAAAGAATGCGTCGTCGGCAGGATTCGAACCTGCGCGGGAAGATCCCAATAGATTTCTAGTCTATCGCCTTAACCACTCGGCCACGACGACCGTTGCTGTCAGATGTGGGAAACATGCCTCTGGTCTATGCAAACTAACTTCTCCACACGCTCCAAAATATGTCAGGCCCAAGTAACATTCCTTAACACATACAAACTCCAACCTCTACTCTCCCACTTGTACAAAGCAAGACAAACTGGCTCATCTTCAAGACAATGGCTGTATTCTAACCACCCTGTATGTATTCTGGCCTACACCTGTCTCTTGCAGTAAATAATCTTGTGCCCAGTGGAATATACTTTGCATGCATGCATGCACCCGAGACCAGCCACCTGCACTGTGTTCGAGTTACCCGTGGAAGACGAGTCTGTTGGCATGTCATTCTCGTGGCAGCTGATGTGTGCCACAACTGTGTACAGCTTGGGTACTCTTCAGGCGCAAAAAACGAAGGAAACATGTCACAAAACAGTTGTGAAAAAGAATGCGTCGTCGGCAGGATTCGAACCTGCGCGGGAAGATCCCAATAGATTTCTAGTCTATCGCCTTAACCACTCGGCCACGACGACCGTTGCTGTCAGATGTGGGAAACATGCCTCTGGTCTATGCAAACTAACTTCTCCACACGCTCCAAAATATGTCAGGCCCAAGTAACATTCCTTAACACATACAAACTCCAACCTCTACTCTCCCACTTGTACAAAGCAAGACAAACTGGCTCATCTTCAAGACAATGGCTGTATTCTAACCACCCTGTATGTATTCTGGCCTACACCTGTCTCTTGCAGTAAATAATCTTGTGCCCAGTGGAATATACTTTGCATGCATGCATGCACCCGAGACCAGCCACCTGCACTGTGTTCGAGTTACCCGTGGAAGACGAGTCTGTTGGCATGCCATTCTCGTGGCAGCTGATGTGTGCCACAACTGTGTACAGCTTGGGTACTCTTCAGGCGCAAAAAACGAAGGAAACATGTCACAAAACAGTTGTGAAAAAGAATGCGTCGTCGGCAGGATTCGAACCTGCGCGGGAAGATCCCAATAGATTTCTAGTCTATCGCCTTAACCACTCGGCCACGACGACCGTTGCTGTCAGATGTGGGAAACATGCCTCTGGTCTATGCAAACTAACTTCTCCACACGCTCCAAAATATGTCAGGCCCAAGTAACATTCCTTAACACATACAAACTCCAACCTCTACTCTCCCACTTGTACAAAGCAAGACAAACTGGCTCATCTTCAAGACAATGGCTGTATTCTAACCACCCTGTATGTATTCTGGCCTACACCTGTCTCTTGCAGTAAATAATCTTGTGCCCAGTGGAATATACTTTGCATGCATGCATGCACCCGAGACCAGCCACCTGCACTGTGTTCGAGTTACCCGTGGAAGACGAGTCTGTTGGCATGCCATTCTCGTGGCAGCTGATGTGTGCCACAACTGTGTACAGCTTGGGTACTCTTCAGGCGCAAAAAACGAAGGAAACATGTCACAAAACAGTTGTGAAAAAGAATGCGTCGTCAGCAGGATTCGAACCTGCGCGGGAAGATCCCAATAGATTTCTAGTCTATCGCCTTAACCACTCGGCCACGACGACCGTTGCTGTCAGATGTGGGAAACATGCCTCTGGTCTATGCAAACTAACTTCTCCACACGCTCCAAAATATGTCAGGCCCAAGTAACATTCCTTAACACATACAAACTCCAACCTCTACTCTCCCACTTGTACAAAGCAAGACAAACTGGCTCATCTTCAAGACAATGGCTGTATTCTAACCACCCTGTATGTATTCTGGCCTACACCTGTCTCTTGCAGTAAATAATCTTGTGCCCAGTGGAATATACTTTGCATGCATGCATGCACCCGAGACCAGCCACCTGCACTGTGTTCGAGTTACCCGTGGAAGACGAGTCTGTTGGCATGTCATTCTCGTGGCAGCTGATGTGTGCCACAACTGTGTACAGCTTGGGTACTCTTCAGGCGCAAAAAACGAAGGAAACATGTCACAAAACAGTTGTGAAAAAGAATGCGTCGTCGGCAGGATTCGAACCTGCGCGGGAAGATCCCAATAGATTTCTAGTCTATCGCCTTAACCACTCGGCCACGACGACCGTTGCTGTCAGATGTGGGAAACATGCCTCTGGTCTATGCAAACTAACTTCTCCACACGCTCCAAAATATGTCAGGCCCAAGTAACATTCCTTAACACATACAAAATCCAACCTCTACTCTCCCACTTGTACAAAGCAAGACAAATTGGCTCATCTTCAAGACAATGGCTGTATTCTAACCACCCTGTATGTATTCTGGCCTACACCTGTCTCTTGCAGTAAATAATCTTGTGCCCAGTGGAATATACTTTGCATGCATGCATGCACCCGAGACCAGCCACCTGCACTGTGTTCGAGTTACCCGTGGAAGACGAGTCTGTTGGCATGCCATTCTCGTGGCAGCTGATGTGTGCCACAACTGTGTACAGCTTGGGTACTCTTCAGGCGCAAAAAACGAAGGAAACATGTCACAAAACAGTTGTGAAAAAGAATGCGTCGTCGGCAGGATTCGAACCTGCGCGGGAAGATCCCAATAGATTTCTAGTCTATCGCCTTAACCACTCGGCCACGACGACCGTTGCTGTCAGATGTGGGAAACATGCCTCTGGTCTATGCAAACTAACTTCTCCACACTCTCCAAAATATGTCAGGCCCAAGTAACATTCCTTAACACATACAAACTCCAACCTCTACTCTCCCACTTGTACAAAGCAAGACAAACTGGCTCATCTTCAAGACAATGGCTGTATTCTAACCACCCTGTATGTATTCTGGCCTACACCTGTCTCTTGCAGTAAATAATCTTGTGCCCAGTGGAATATACTTTGCATGCATGCATGCACCCGAGACCAGCCACCTGCACTGTGTTCGAGTTACCCGTGGAAGACGAGTCTGTTGGCATGCCATTCTCGTGGCAGCTGATGTGTGCCACAACTGTGTACAGCTTGGGTACTCTTCAGGCGCAAAAAACGAAGGAAAGATGTCACAAAACAGTTGTGAAAAAGAATGCGTCGTCGGCAGGATTCGAACCTGCGCGGGAAGATCCCAATAGATTTCTAGTCTATCGCCTTAACCACTCGTCCACGACGACCGTTGCTGTCAGATGTGGGAAACATGCCTCTGGTCTATGCAAACTAACTTCTCCACATGCTCCAAAATATGTCAGGCCCAAGTAACATTCCTTAACACATACAAACTCCAACCTCTACTCTCCCACTTGTACAAAGCAAGACAAACTGGCTCATCTTCAAGACAATGGCTGTATTCTAACCACCCTGTATGTATTCTGGCCTACACCTGTCTCTTGCAGTAAATAATCTTGTGCCCAGTGGAATATACTTTGCATGCATGCATGCACCCGAGACCAGCCACCTGCACTGTGTTCGAGTTACCCGTGGAAGACGAGTCTGTTGGCATGCCATTCTCGTGGCAGCTGATGTGTGCCACAACTGTGTACAGCTTGGGTACTCTTCAGGCGCAAAAAACGAAGGAAACATGTCACAAAACAGTTGTGAAAAAGAATGCGTCGTCGGCAGGATTCGAACCTGCGCGGGAAGATCCCAATAGATTTCTAGTCTATCGCCTTAACCACTCGGCCACGACGACCGTTGCTGTCAGATGTGGGAAACATGCCTCTGGTCTATGCAAACTAACTTCTCCACACGCTCCAAAATATGTCAGGCCCAAGTAACATTCCTTAACACATACAAACTCCAACCTCTACTCTCCCACTTGTACAAAGCAAGACAAACTGGCTCATCTTCAAGACAATGGCTGTATTCTAACCACCCTGTATGTATTCTGGCCTACACCTGTCTCTTGCAGTAAATAATCTTGTGCCCAGTGGAATATACTTTGCATGCATGCATGCACCCGAGACCAGCCACCTGCACTGTGTTCGAGTTACCCGTGGAAGACGAGTCTGTTGGCATGCCATTCTCGTGGCAGCTGATGTGTGCCACAACTGTGTACAGCTTGGGTACTCTTCAGGCGCAAAAAACGAAGGAAACATGTCACAAAACAGTTGTGAAAAAGAATGCGTCGTCGGCAGGATTCGAACCTGCGCGGGAAGATCCCAATAGATTTCTAGTCTATCGCCTTAACCACTCGGCCACGACGACCGTTGCTGTCAGATGTGGGAAACATGCCTCTGGTCTATGCAAACTAACTTCTCCAAACGCTCCAAAATATGTCAGGCCCAAGTAACATTCCTTAACACATACAAACTCCAACCTCTACTCTCCCACTTGTACAAAGCAAGACAAACTGGCTCATCTTCAAGACAATGGCTGTATTCTAACCACCCTGTATGTATTCTGGCCTACACCTGTCTCTTGCAGTAAATAATCTTGTGCCCAGTGGAATATACTTTGCATGCATGCATGCACCCGAGACCAGCCACCTGCACTGTGTTCGAGTTACCCGTGGAAGACGAGTCTGTTGGCATGCCATTCTCGTGGCAGCTGATGTGTGCCACAACTGTGTACAGCTTGGGTACTCTTCAGGCGCAAAAAACGAAGGAAACATGTCACAAAACAGTTGTGAAAAAGAATGCGTCGTCGGCAGGATTCGAACCTGCGCGGGAAGATCCCAATAGATTTCTAGTCTATCGCCTTAACCACTCGGCCACGACGACCGTTGCTGTCAGATGTGGGAAACATGCCTCTGGTCTATGCAAACTAACTTCTCCAAACGCTCCAAAATATGTCAGGCCCAAGTAACATTCCTTAACACATACAAACTCCAACCTCTACTCTCCCACTTGTACAAAGCAAGACAAACTGGCTCATCTTCAAGACAATGGCTGTATTCTAACCACCCTGTATGTATTCTGGCCTACACCTGTCTCTTGCAGTAAATAATCTTGTGCCCAGTGGAATATACTTTGCATGCATGCATGCACCCGAGACCAGCCACCTGCACTGTGTTCGAGTTACCCGTGGAAGACGAGTCTGTTGGCATGCCATTCTCGTGGCAGCTGATGTGTGCCACAACTGTGTACAGCTTGGGTACTCTTCAGGCGCAAAAAACGAAGGAAACATGTCACAAAACAGTTGTGAAAAAGAATGCGTCGTCGGCAGGATTCGAACCTGCGCGGGAAGATCCCAATAGATTTCTAGTCTATCGCCTTAACCACTCGGCCACGACGACCGTTGCTGTCAGATGTGGGAAACATGCCTCTGGTCTATGCAAACTAACTTCTCCACACGCTCCAAAATATGTCAGGCCCAAGTAACATTCCTTAACACATACAAACTCCAACCTCTACTCTCCCACTTGTACAAAGCAAGACAAACTGGCTCATCTTCAAGACAATGGCTGTATTCTAACCACCCTGTATGTATTCTGGCCTACACCTGTCTCTTGCAGTAAATAATCTTGTGCCCAGTGGAATATACTTTGCATGCATGCATGCACCCGAGACCAGCCACCTGCACTGTGTTCGAGTTACCCGTGGAAGACGAGTCTGTTGGCATGCCATTCTCGTGGCAGCTGATGTGTGCCACAACTGTGTACAGCTTGGGTACTCTTCAGGCGCAAAAAACGAAGGAAAGATGTCACAAAACAGTTGTGAAAAAGAATGCGTCGTCGGCAGGATTCGAACCTGCGCGGGAAGATCCCAATAGATTTCTAGTCTATCGCCTTAACCACTCGGCCACGACGACCGTTGCTGTCAGATGTGGGAAACATGCCTCTGGTCTATGCAAACTAACTTCTCCACACGCTCCAAAATATGTCAGGCCCAAGTAACATTCCTTAACACATACAAACTCCAACCTCTACTCTCCCACTTGTACAAAGCAAGACAAACTGGCTCATCTTCAAGACAATGGCTGTATTCTAACCACCCTGTATGTATTCTGGCCTACACCTGTCTCTTGCAGTAAATAATCTTGTGACCAGTGGAATATACTTTGCATGCATGCATCCACCCGAGACCAGCCACCTGCACTGTGTTCGAGTTACCCGTGGAAGACGAGTCTGTTGGCATGCCATTCTCGTGGCAGCTGATGTGTGCCACAACTGTGTACAGCTTGGGTACTCTTCAGGCGCAAAAAACGAAGGAAAGATGTCACAAAACAGTTGTGAAAAAGAATGCGTCGTCGGCAGGATTCGAACCTGCGCGGGAAGATCCCAATAGATTTCTAGTCTATCGCCTTAACCACTCGGCCACGACGACCGTTGCTGTCAGATGTGGGAAACATGCCTCTGGTCTATGCAAACTAACTTCTCCACACTCTCCAAAATATGTCAGGCCCAAGTAACATTCCTTAACACATACAAACTCCAACCTCTACTCTCCCACTTGTACAAAGCAAGACAAACTGGCTCATCTTCAAGACAATGGCTGTATTCTAACCACCCTGTATGTATTCTGGCCTACACCTGTCTCTTGCAGTAAATAATCTTGTGCCCAGTGGAATATACTTTGCATGCATGCATGCACCCGAGACCAGCCACCTGCACTGTGTTCGAGTTACCCGTGGAAGACGAGTCTGTTGGCATGCCATTCTCGTGGCAGCTGATGTGTGCCACAACTGTGTACAGCTTGGGTACTCTTCAGGCGCAAAAAACGAAGGAAAGATGTCACAAAACAGTTGTGAAAAAGAATGCGTCGTCGGCAGGATTCGAACCTGCGCGGGAAGATCCCAATAGATTTCTAGTCTATCGCCTTAACCACTCGGCCACGACGACCGTTGCTGTCAGATGTGGGAAACATGCCTCTGGTCTATGCAAACTAACTTCTCCACACGCTCCAAAATATGTCAGGCCCAAGTAACATTCCTTAACACATACAAACTCCAACCTCTACTCTCCCACTTGTACAAAGCAAGACAAACTGGCTCATCTTCAAGACAATGGCTGTATTCTAACCACCCTGTATGTATTCTGGCCTACACCTGTCTCTTGCAGTAAATAATCTTGTGACCAGTGGAATATACTTTGCATGCATGCATGCACCCGAGACCAGCCACCTGCACTGTGTTCGAGTTACCCGTGGAAGACGAGTCTGTTGGCATGCCATTCTCGTGGCAGCTGATGTGTGCCACAACTGTGTACAGCTTGGGTACTCTTCAGGCGCAAAAAACGAAGGAAAGATGTCACAAAACAGTTGTGAAAAAGAATGCGTCGTCGGCAGGATTCGAACCTGCGCGGGAAGATCCCAATAGATTTCTAGTCTATCGCCTTAACCACTCGGCCACGACGACCGTTGCTGTCAGATGTGGGAAACATGCCTCTGGTCTATGCAAACTAACTTCTCCACACGCTCCAAAATATGTCAGGCCCAAGCAACATTCCTTAACACATACAAACTCCAACCTCTACTCTCCCACTTGTACAAAGCAAGACAAACTGGCTCATCTTCAAGACAATGGCTGTATTCTAACCACCCTGTATGTATTCTGGCCTACACCTGTCTCTTGCAGTAAATAATCTTGTGACCAGTGGAATATACTTTGCATGCATGCATGCACCCGAGACCAGCCACCTGCACTGTGTTCGAGTTACCCGTGGAAGACGAGTCTGTTGGCATGCCATTCTCGTGGCAGCTGATGTGTGCCACAACTGTGTACAGCTTGGGTACTCTTCAGGCGCAAAAAACGCAGGAAAGATGTCACAAAACAGTTGTGAAAAAGAATGCGTCGTCGGCAGGATTCGAACCTGCGCGGGAAGATCCCAATAGATTTCTAGTCTATCGCCTTAACCACTCGGCCACGACGACCGTTGCTGTCAGATGTGGGAAACATGCCTCTGGTCTATGCAAACTAACTTCTCCACACGCTCCAAAATATGTCAGGCCCAAGCAACATTCCTTAACACATACAAACTCCAACCTCTACTCTCCCACTTGTACAAAGCAAGACAAACTGGCTCATCTTCAAGACAATGGCTGTATTCTAACCACCCTGTATGTATTCTGGCCTACACCTGTCTCTTGCAGTAAATAATCTTGTGACCAGTGGAATATACTTTGCATGCATGCATGCACCCGAGACCAGCCACCTGCACTGTGTTCGAGTTACCCGTGGAAGACGAGTCTGTTGGCATGCCATTCTCGTGGCAGCTGATGTGTGCCACAACTGTGTACAGCTTGGGTACTCTTCAGGCGCAAAAAACGAAGGAAAGATGTCACAAAACAGTTGTGAAAAAGAATGCGTCGTCGGCAGGATTCGAACCTGCGCGGGAAGATCCCAATAGATTTCTAGTCTATCGCCTTAACCACTCGGCCACGACGACCGTTGCTGTCAGATGTGGGAAACATGCCTCTGGTCTATGCAAACTAACTTCTCCACACGCTCCAAAATATGTCAGGCCCAAGTAACATTCCTTAACACATACAAACTCCAACCTCTACTCTCCCACTTGTACAAAGCAAGACAAACTGGCTCATCTTCAAGACAATGGCTGTATTCTAACCACCCTGTATGTATTCTGGCCTACACCTGTCTCTTGCAGTAAATAATCTTGTGACCAGTGGAATATACTTTGCATGCATGCATGCACCCGAGACCAGCCACCTGCACTGTGTTCGAGTTACCCGTGGAAGACGAGTCTGTTGGCATGCCATTCTCGTGGCAGCTGATGTGTGCCACAACTGTGTACAGCTTGGGTACTCTTCAGGCGCAAAAAACGAAGGAAAGATGTCACAAAACAGTTGTGAAAAAGAATGCGTCGTCGGCAGGATTCGAACCTGCGCGGGAAGATCCCAATAGATTTCTAGTCTATCGCCTTAACCACTCGGCCACGACGACCGTTGCTGTCAGATGTGGGAAACATGCCTCTGGTCTATGCAAACTAACTTCTCCACACGCTCCAAAATATGTCAGGCCCAAGCAACATTCCTTAACACATACAAACTCCAACCTCTACTCTCCCACTTGTACAAAGCAAGACAAACTGGCTCATCTTCAAGACAATGGCTGTATTCTAACCACCCTGTATGTATTCTGGCCTACACCTGTCTCTTGCAGTAAATAATCTTGTGACCAGTGGAATATACTTTGCATGCATGCATGCACCCGAGACCAGCCACCTGCACTGTGTTCGAGTTACCCGTGGAAGACGAGTCTGTTGGCATGCCATTCTCGTGGCAGCTGATGTGTGCCACAACTGTGTACAGCTTGGGTACTCTTCAGGCGCAAAAAACGAAGGAAAGATGTCACAAAACAGTTGTGAAAAAGAATGCGTCGTCGGCAGGATTCGAACCTGCGCGGGAAGATCCCAATAGATTTCTAGTCTATCGCCTTAACCACTCGGCCACGACGACCGTTGCTGTCAGATGTGGGAAACATGCCTCTGGTCTATGCAAACTAACTTCTCCACACGCTCCAAAATATGTCAGGCCCAAGTAACATTCCTTAACACATACAAACTCCAACCTCTACTCTCCCACTTGTACAAAGCAAGACAAACTGGCTCATCTTCAAGACAATGGCTGTATTCTAACCACCCTGTATGTATTCTGGCCTACACCTGTCTCTTGCAGTAAATAATCTTGTGCCCAGTGGAATATACTTTGCATGCATGCATGCACCCGAGACCAGCCACCTGCACTGTGTTCGAGTTACCCGTGGAAGACGAGTCTGTTGGCATGCCATTCTCGTGGCAGCTGATGTGTGCCACAACTGTGTACAGCTTGGGTACTCTTCAGGCGCAAAAAACGAAGGAAAGATGTCACAAAACAGTTGTGAAAAAGAATGCGTCGTCGGCAGGATTCGAACCTGCGCGGGAAGATCCCAATAGATTTCTAATCTATCGCCTTAACCACTCGGCCACGACGACCGTTGCTGTCAGATGTGGGAAACATGCCTCTGGTCTATGCAAACTAACTTCTCCACACGCTCCAAAATATGTCAGGCCCAAGTAACATTCCTTAACACATACAAACTCCAACCTCTACTCTCCCACTTGTACAAAGCAAGACAAACTGGCTCATCTTCAAGACAATGGCTGTATTCTAACCACCCTGTATGTATTCTGGCCTACACCTGTCTCTTGCAGTAAATAATCTTGTGACCAGTGGAATATACTTTGCATGCATGCACCCGAGACCAGCCACCTGCACTGTGTTCGAGTTACCCGTGGAAGACGAGTCTGTTGGCATGCCATTCTCGTGGCAGCTGATGTGTGCCACAACTGTGTACAGCTTGGGTACTCTTCAGGCGCAAAAAACGAAGGAAACATGTCACAAAACAGTTGTGAAAAAGAATGCGTCGTCGGCAGGATTCGAACCTGCGCGGGAAGATCCCAATAGATTTCTAGTCTATCGCCTTAACCACTCGGCCACGACGACCGTTGCTGTCAGATGTGGGAAACATGCCTCTGGTCTATGCAAACTAACTTCTCCACACGCTCCAAAATATGTCAGGCCCAAGTAACATTCCTTAACACATACAAACTCCAACCTCTACTCTCCCACTTGTACAAAGCAAGACAAACTGGCTCATCTTCAAGACAATGGCTGTATTCTAACCACCCTGTATGTATTCTGGCCTACACCTGTCTCTTGCAGTAAATAATCTTGTGCCCAGTGGAATATACTTTGCATGCATGCATGCACCCGAGACCAGCCACCTGCACTGTGTTCGAGTTACCCGTGGAAGACGAGTCTGTTGGCATGCCATTCTCGTGGCAGCTGATGTGTGCCACAACTGTGTACAGCTTGGGTACTCTTCAGGCGCAAAAAACGAAGGAAACATGTCACAAAACAGTTGTGAAAAAGAATGCGTCGTCGGCAGGATTCGAACCTGCGCGGGAAGATCCCAATAGATTTCTAGTCTATCGCCTTAACCACTCGGCCACGACGACCGTTGCTGTCAGATGTGGGAAACATGCCTCTGGTCTATGCAAACTAACTTCTCCACACGCTCCAAAATATGTCAGGCCCAAGTAACATTCCTTAACACATACAAACTCCAACCTCTACTCTCCCACTTGTACAAAGCAAGACAAACTGGCTCATCTTCAAGACAATGGCTGTATTCTAACCACCCTGTATGTATTCTGGCCTACACCTGTCTCTTGCAGTAAATAATCTTGTGCCCAGTGGAATATACTTTGCATGCATGCATGCACCCGAGACCAGCCACCTGCACTGTGTTCGAGTTACCCGTGGAAGACGAGTCTGTTGGCATGCCATTCTCGTGGCAGCTGATGTGTGCCACAACTGTGTACAGCTTGGGTACTCTTCAGGCGCAAAAAACGAAGGAAACATGTCACAAAACAGTTGTGAAAAAGAATGCGTCGTCGGCAGGATTCGAACCTGCGCGGGAAGATCCCAATAGATTTCTAGTCTATCGCCTTAACCACTCGGCCACGACGACCGTTGCTGTCAGATGTGGGAAACATGCCTCTGGTCTATGCAAACTAACTTCTCCACACGCTCCAAAATATGTCAGGCCCAAGTAACATTCCTTAACACATACAAACTCCAACCTCTACTCTCCCACTTGTACAAAGCAAGACAAACTGGCTCATCTTCAAGACAATGGCTGTATTCTAACCACCCTGTATGTATTCTGGCCTACACCTGTCTCTTGCAGTAAATAATCTTGTGCCCAGTGGAATATACTTTGCATGCATGCATGCACCCGAGACCAGCCACCTGCACTGTGTTCGAGTTACCCGTGGAAGACGAGTCTGTTGGCATGCCATTCTCGTGGCAGCTGATGTGTGCCACAACTGTGTACAGCTTGGGTACTCTTCAGGCGCAAAAAACGAAGGAAACATGTCACAAAACAGTTGTGAAAAAGAATGCGTCGTCGGCAGGATTCGAACCTGCGCGGGAAGATCCCAATAGATTTCTAGTCTATCGCCTTAACCACTCGGCCACGACGACCGTTGCTGTCAGATGTGGGAAACATGCCTCTGGTCTATGCAAACTAACTTCTCCACACGCTCCAAAATATGTCAGGTCCAAGTAACATTCCTTAACACATACAAACTCCAACCTCTACTCTCCCACTTGTACAAAGCAAGACAAACTGGCTCATCTTCAAGACAATGGCTGTATTCTAACCACCCTGTATGTATTCTGGCCTACACCTGTCTCTTGCAGTAAATAATCTTGTGACCAGTGGAATATACTTTGCATGCATGCATGCACCCGAGACCAGCCACCTGCACTGTGTTCGAGTTACCCGTGGAAGACGAGTCTGTTGGCATGCCATTCTCGTGGCAGCTGATGTGTGCCACAACTGTGTACAGCTTGGGTACTCTTCAGGCGCAAAAAACGAAGGAAAGATGTCACAAAACAGTTGTGAAAAAGAATGCGTCGTCGGCAGGATTCGAACCTGCGCGGGAAGATCCCAATAGATTTCTAGTCTATCGCCTTAACCACTCGGCCACGACGACCGTTGCTGTCAGATGTGGGAAACATGCCTCTGGTCTATGCAAACTAACTTCTCCACACGCTCCAAAATATGTCAGGCCCAAGTAACATTCCTTAACACATACAAACTCCAACCTCTACTCTCCCACTTGTACAAAGCAAGACAAACTGGCTCATCTTCAAGACAATGGCTGTATTCTAACCACCCTGTATGTATTCTGGCCTACACCTGTCTCTTGCAGTAAATAATCTTGTGCCCAGTGGAATATACTTTGCATGCATGCATGCACCCGAGACCAGCCACCTGCACTGTGTTCGAGTTACCCGTGGAAGACGAGTCTGTTGGCATGCCATTCTCGTGGCAGCTGATGTGTGCCACAACTGTGTACAGCTTGGGTACTCTTCAGGCGCAAAAAACGAAGGAAACATGTCACAAAACAGTTGTGAAAAAGAATGCGTCGTCGGCAGGATTCGAACCTGCGCGGGAAGATCCCAATAGATTTCTAGTCTATCGCCTTAACCACTCGGCCACGACGACCGTTGCTGTCAGATGTGGGAAACATGCCTCTGGTCTATGCAAACTAACTTCTCCACACGCTCCAAAATATGTCAGGCCCAAGTAACATTCCTTAACACATACAAACTCCAACCTCTACTCTCCCACTTGTACAAAGCAAGACAAACTGGCTCATCTTCAAGACAATGGCTGTATTCTAACCACCCTGTATGTATTCTGGCCTACACCTGTCTCTTGCAGTAAATAATCTTGTGCCCAGTGGAATATACTTTGCATGCATGCATGCACCCGAGACCAGCCACCTGCACTGTGTTCGAGTTACCCGTGGAAGACGAGTCTGTTGGCATGCCATTCTCGTGGCAGCTGATGTGTGCCACAACTGTGTACAGCTTGGGTACTCTTCAGGCGCAAAAAACGAAGGAAACATGTCACAAAACAGTTGTGAAAAAGAATGCGTCGTCGGCAGGATTCGAACCTGCGCGGGAAGATCCCAATAGATTTCTAGTCTATCGCCTTAACCACTCGGCCACGACGACCGTTGCTGTCAGATGTGGGAAACATGCCTCTGGTCTATGCAAACTAACTTCTCCACACGCTCCAAAATATGTCAGGTCCAAGTAACATTCCTTAACACATACAAACTCCAACCTCTACTCTCCCACTTGTACAAAGCAAGACAAACTGGCTCATCTTCAAGACAATGGCTGTATTCTAACCACCCTGTATGTATTCTGGCCTACACCTGTCTCTTGCAGTAAATAATCTTGTGACCAGTGGAATATACTTTGCATGCATGCATGCACCCGAGACCAGCCACCTGCACTGTGTTCGAGTTACCCGTGGAAGACGAGTCTGTTGGCATGCCATTCTCGTGGCAGCTGATGTGTGCCACAACTGTGTACAGCTTGGGTACTCTTCAGGCGCAAAAAACGAAGGAAAGATGTCACAAAACAGTTGTGAAAAAGAATGCGTCGTCGGCAGGATTCGAACCTGCGCGGGAAGATCCCAATAGATTTCTAGTCTATCGCCTTAACCACTCGGCCACGACGACCGTTGCTGTCAGATGTGGGAAACATGCCTCTGGTCTATGCAAACTAACTTCTCCACACGCTCCAAAATATGTCAGGCCCAAGTAACATTCCTTAACACATACAAACTCCAACCTCTACTCTCCCACTTGTACAAAGCAAGACAAACTGGCTCATCTTCAAGACAATGGCTGTATTCTAACCACCCTGTATGTATTCTGGCCTACACCTGTCTCTTGCAGTAAATAATCTTGTGACCAGTGGAATATACTTTGCATGCATGCATGCACCCGAGACCAGCCACCTGCACTGTGTTCGAGTTACCCGTGGAAGACGAGTCTGTTGGCATGCCATTCTCGTGGCAGCTGATGTGTGCCACAACTGTGTACAGCTTGGGTACTCTTCAGGCGCAAAAAACGAAGGAAACATGTCACAAAACAGTTGTGAAAAAGAATGCGTCGTCGGCAGGATTCGAACCTGCGCGGGAAGATCCCAATAGATTTCTAGTCTATCGCCTTAACCACTCGGCCACGACGACCGTTGCTGTCAGATGTGGGAAACATGCCTCTGGTCTATGCAAACTAACTTCTCCACACGCTCCAAAATATGTCAGGCCCAAGTAACATTCCTTAACACATACAAACTCCAACCTCTACTCTCCCACTTGTACAAAGCAAGACAAACTGGCTCATCTTCAAGACAATGGCTGTATTCTAACCACCCTGTATGTATTCTGGCCTACACCTGTCTCTTGCAGTAAATAATCTTGTGCCCAGTGGAATATACTTTGCATGCATGCATGCACCCGAGACCAGCCACCTGCACTGTGTTCGAGTTACCCGTGGAAGACGAGTCTGTTGGCATGCCATTCTCGTGGCAGCTGATGTGTGCCACAACTGTGTACAGCTTGGGTACTCTTCAGGCGCAAAAAACGAAGGAAAGATGTCACAAAACAGTTGTGAAAAAGAATGCGTCGTCGGCAGGATTCGAACCTGCGCGGGAAGATCCCAATAGATTTCTAGTCTATCGCCTTAACCACTCGGCCACGACGACCGTTGCTGTCAGATGTGGGAAACATGCCTCTGGTCTATGCAAACTAACTTCTCCACACGCTCCAAAATATGTCAGGTCCAAGTAACATTCCTTAACACATACAAACTCCAACCTCTACTCTCCCACTTGTACAAAGCAAGACAAACTGGCTCATCTTCAAGACAATGGCTGTATTCTAACCACCCTGTATGTATTCTGGCCTACACCTGTCTCTTGCAGTAAATAATCTTGTGCCCAGTGGAATATACTTTGCATGCATGCATGCACCCGAGACCAGCCACCTGCACTGTGTTCGAGTTACCCGTGGAAGACGAGTCTGTTGGCATGCCATTCTCGTGGCAGCTGATGTGTGCCACAACTGTGTACAGCTTGGGTACTCTTCAGGCGCAAAAAACGAAGGAAAGATGTCACAAAACAGTTGTGAAAAAGAATGCGTCGTCGGCAGGATTCGAACCTGCGCGGGAAGATCCCAATAGATTTCTAGTCTATCGCCTTAACCACTCGGCCACGACGACCGTTGCTGTCAGATGTGGGAAACATGCCTCTGGTCTATGCAAACTAACTTCTCCACACGCTCCAAAATATGTCAGGCCCAAGTAACATTCCTTAACACATACAAACTCCAACCTCTACTCTCCCACTTGTACAAAGCAAGACAAACTGGCTCATCTTCAAGACAATGGCTGTATTCTAACCACCCTGTATGTATTCTGGCCTACACCTGTCTCTTGCAGTAAATAATCTTGTGCCCAGTGGAATATACTTTGCATGCATGCATGCACCCGAGACCAGCCACCTGCACTGTGTTCGAGTTACCCGTGGAAGACGAGTCTGTTGGCATGCCATTCTCGTGGCAGCTGATGTGTGCCACAACTGTGTACAGCTTGGGTACTCTTCAGGCGCAAAAAACGAAGGAAAGATGTCACAAAACAGTTGTGAAAAAGAATGCGTCGTCGGCAGGATTCGAACCTGCGCGGGAAGATCCCAATAGATTTCTAGTCTATCGCCTTAACCACTCGGCCACGACGACCGTTGCTGTCAGATGTGGGAAACATGCCTCTGGTCTATGCAAACTAACTTCTCCACACGCTCCAAAATATGTCAGGTCCAAGTAACATTCCTTAACACATACAAACTCCAACCTCTACTCTCCCACTTGTACAAAGCAAGACAAACTGGCTCATCTTCAAGACAATGGCTGTATTCTAACCACCCTGTATGTATTCTGGCCTACACCTGTCTCTTGCAGTAAATAATCTTGTGCCCAGTGGAATATACTTTGCATGCATGCATGCACCCGAGACCAGCCACCTGCACTGTGTTCGAGTTACCCGTGGAAGACGAGTCTGTTGGCATGCCATTCTCGTGGCAGCTGATGTGTGCCACAACTGTGTACAGCTTGGGTACTCTTCAGGCGCAAAAAACGAAGGAAAGATGTCACAAAACAGTTGTGAAAAAGAATGCGTCGTCGGCAGGATTCGAACCTGCGCGGGAAGATCCCAATAGATTTCTAGTCTATCGCCTTAACCACTCGGCCACGACGACCGTTGCTGTCAGATGTGGGAAACATGCCTCTGGTCTATGCAAACTAACTTCTCCACACGCTCCAAAATATGTCAGGTCCAAGTAACATTCCTTAACACATACAAACTCCAACCTCTACTCTCCCACTTGTACAAAGCAAGACAAACTGGCTCATCTTCAAGACAATGGCTGTATTCTAACCACCCTGTATGTATTCTGGCCTACACCTGTCTCTTGCAGTAAATAATCTTGTGCCCAGTGGAATATACTTTGCATGCATGCATGCACCCGAGACCAGCCACCTGCACTGTGTTCGAGTTACCCGTGGAAGACGAGTCTGTTGGCATGCCATTCTCGTGGCAGCTGATGTGTGCCACAACTGTGTACAGCTTGGGTACTCTTCAGGCGCAAAAAACGAAGGAAACATGTCACAAAACAGTTGTGAAAAAGAATGCGTCGTCGGCAGGATTCGAACCTGCGCGGGAAGATCCCAATAGATTTCTAGTCTATCGCCTTAACCACTCGGCCACGACGACCGTTGCTGTCAGATGTGGGAAACATGCCTCTGGTCTATGCAAACTAACTTCTCCACACGCTCCAAAATATGTCAGGTCCAAGTAACATTCCTTAACACATACAAACTCCAACCTCTACTCTCCCACTTGTACAAAGCAAGACAAACTGGCTCATCTTCAAGACAATGGCTGTATTCTAACCACCCTGTATGTATTCTGGCCTACACCTGTCTCTTGCAGTAAATAATCTTGTGCCCAGTGGAATATACTTTGCATGCATGCATGCACCCGAGACCAGCCACCTGCACTGTGTTCGAGTTACCCGTGGAAGACGAGTCTGTTGGCATGCCATTCTCGTGGCAGCTGATGTGTGCCACAACTGTGTACAGCTTGGGTACTCTTCAGGCGCAAAAAACGAAGGAAACATGTCACAAAACAGTTGTGAAAAAGAATGCGTCGTCGGCAGGATTCGAACCTGCGCGGGAAGATCCCAATAGATTTCTAGTCTATCGCCTTAACCACTCGGCCACGACGACCGTTGCTGTCAGATGTGGGAAACATGCCTCTGGTCTATGCAAACTAACTTCTCCACACGCTCCAAAATATGTCAGGCCCAAGTAACATTCCTTAACACATACAAACTCCAACCTCTACTCTCCCACTTGTACAAAGC
Source organism: Haliotis asinina (assembly GCF_037392515.1). NCBI lineage: Eukaryota > Metazoa > Mollusca > Gastropoda > Lepetellida > Haliotidae > Haliotis > Haliotis asinina. The sequence goes on along the minus strand of NC_090295.1, from coordinate 9,059,707 downwards.
AAGACAAACTGGCTCATCTTCAAGACAATGGCTGTATTCTAACCACCCTGTATGTATTCTGGCCTACACCTGTCTCTTGCAATAAATAATCTTGTGCCCAGTGGAACACACTTTGCATGCATGCATGCACCCGGGACCAGCCACCTGCACTGTGTTCGAGTTACCCGTGGAAGACGAGTCTGTTGGCATGCCATTCTCGTGGCAGCTGATGTGTGCCACAACTGTGTACAGCTTGGGTACTCTTCAGGCGCAAAAAACGAAGGAAACATGTCACAAAACAGTTGTGAAAAAGAATGCGTCGTCGGCAGGATTCGAACCTGCGCGGGAAGATCCCAATAGATTTCTAGTCTATCGCCTTAACCACTCGGCCACGACGACCGTTGCTGTCAGATGTGGGAAACATGCCTCTGGTCTATGCAAACTAACTTCTCCACACGCTCCAAAATATGTCAGGCCCAAGTAACATTCCTTAACACATACAAACTCCAACCTCTACTCTCCCACTTGTACAAAGCAAGACAAACTGGCTCATCTTCAAGACAATGGCTGTATTCTAACCACCCTGTATGTATTCTGGCCTACACCTGTCTCTTGCAGTAAATAATCTTGTGCCCAGTGGAATATACTTTGCATGCATGCATGCACCCGAGACCAGCCACCTGCACTGTGTTCGAGTTACCCGTGGAAGACGAGTCTGTTGGCATGCCATTCTCGTGGCAGCTGATGTGTGCCACAACTGTGTACAGCTTGGGTACTCTTCAGGCGCAAAAAACGAAGGAAAGATGTCACAAAACAGTTGTGAAAAAGAATGCGTCGTCGGCAGGATTCGAACCTGCGCGGGAAGATCCCAATAGATTTCTAGTCTATCGCCTTAACCACTCGGCCACGACGACCGTTGCTGTCAGATGTGGGAAACATGCCTCTGGTCTATGCAAACTAACTTCTCCACACGCTCCAAAATATGTCAGGCCCAAGTAACATTCCTTAACACATACAAACTCCAACCTCTACTCTCCCACTTGTACAAAGCAAGACAAACTGGCTCATCTTCAAGACAATGGCTGTATTCTAACCACCCTGTATGTATTCTGGCCTACACCTGTCTCTTGCAGTAAATAATCTTGTGACCAGTGGAATATACTTTGCATGCATGCACCCGAGACCAGCCACCTGCACTGTGTTCGAGTTACCCGTGGAAGACGAGTCTGTTGGCATGCCATTCTCGTGGCAGCTGATGTGTGCCACAACTGTGTACAGCTTGGGTACTCTTCAGGCGCAAAAAACGAAGGAAACATGTCACAAAACAGTTGTGAAAAAGAATGCGTCGTCGGCAGGATTCGAACCTGCGCGGGAAGATCCCAATAGATTTCTAGTCTATCGCCTTAACCACTCGGCCACGACGACCGTTGCTGTCAGATGTGGGAAACATGCCTCTGGTCTATGCAAACTAACTTCTCCACACGCTCCAAAATATGTCAGGCCCAAGTAACATTCCTTAACACATACAAACTCCAACCTCTACTCTCCCACTTGTACAAAGCAAGACAAACTGGCTCATCTTCAAGACAATGGCTGTATTCTAACCACCCTGTATGTATTCTGGCCTACACCTGTCTCTTGCAGTAAATAATCTTGTGCCCAGTGGAATATACTTTGCATGCATGCATGCACCCGAGACCAGCCACCTGCACTGTGTTCGAGTTACCCGTGGAAGACGAGTCTGTTGGCATGCCATTCTCGTGGCAGCTGATGTGTGCCACAACTGTGTACAGCTTGGGTACTCTTCAGGCGCAAAAAACGAAGGAAAGATGTCACAAAACAGTTGTGAAAAAGAATGCGTCGTCGGCAGGATTCGAACCTGCGCGGGAAGATCCCAATAGATTTCTAGTCTATCGCCTTAACCACTCGGCCACGACGACCGTTGCTGTCAGATGTGGGAAACATGCCTCTGGTCTATGCAAACTAACTTCTCCACACGCTCCAAAATATGTCAGGCCCAAGTAACATTCCTTAACACATACAAACTCCAACCTCTACTCTCCCACTTGTACAAAGCAAGACAAACTGGCTCATCTTCAAGACAATGGCTGTATTCTAACCACCCTGTATGTATTCTGGCCTACACCTGTCTCTTGCAGTAAATAATCTTGTGCCCAGTGGAATATACTTTGCATGCATGCATGCACCCGAGACCAGCCACCTGCACTGTGTTCGAGTTACCCGTGGAAGACGAGTCTGTTGGCATGCCATTCTCGTGGCAGCTGATGTGTGCCACAACTGTGTACAGCTTGGGTACTCTTCAGGCGCAAAAAACGAAGGAAAGATGTCACAAATAGTTGTGAAAAAGAATGCGTCGTCGGCAGGATTCGAACCTGCGCGGGAAGATCCCAATAGATTTCTAGTCTATCGCCTTAACCACTCGGCCACGACGACCGTTGCTGTCAGATGTGGGAAACATGCCTCTGGTCTATGCAAACTAACTTCTCCACACGCTCCAAAATATGTCAGGCCCAAGTAACATTCCTTAACACATACAAACTCCAACCTCTACTCTCCCACTTGTACAAAGCAAGACAAACTGGCTCATCTTCAAGACAATGGCTGTATTCTAACCACCCTGTATGTATTCTGGCCTACACCTGTCTCTTGCAGTAAATAATCTTGTGCCCAGTGGAATATACTTTGCATGCATGCATGCACCCGAGACCAGCCACCTGCACTGTGTTCGAGTTACCCGTGGAAGACGAGTCTGTTGGCATGCCATTCTCGTGGCAGCTGATGTGTGCCACAACTGTGTACAGCTTGGGTACTCTTCAGGCGCAAAAAACGAAGGAAACATGTCACAAAACAGTTGTGAAAAAGAATGCGTCGTCGGCAGGATTCGAACCTGCGCGGGAAGATCCCAATAGATTTCTAGTCTATCGCCTTAACCACTCGGCCACGACGACCGTTGCTGTCAAATGTGGGAAACATGCCTCTGGTCTATGCAAACTAACTTCTCCACACGCTCCAAAATATGTCAGGCCCAAGTAACATTCCTTAACACATACAAACTCCAACCTCTACTCTCCCACTTGTACAAAGCAAGACAAACTGGCTCATCTTCAAGACAATGGCTGTATTCTAACCACCCTGTATGTATTCTGGCCTACACCTGTCTCTTGCAGTAAATAATCTTGTGCCCAGTGGAATATACTTTGCATGCATGCATGCACCCGAGACCAGCCACCTGCACTGTGTTCGAGTTACCCGTGGAAGACGAGTCTGTTGGCATGCCATTCTCGTGGCAGCTGATGTGTGCCACAACTGTGTACAGCTTGGGTACTCTTCAGGCGCAAAAAACGAAGGAAACATGTCACAAAACAGTTGTGAAAAAGAATGCGTCGTCGGCAGGATTCGAACCTGCGCGGGAAGATCCCAATAGATTTCTAGTCTATCGCCTTAACCACTCGGCCACGACGACCGTTGCTGTCAGATGTGGGAAACATGCCTCTGGTCTATGCAAACTAACTTCTCCACACGCTCCAAAATATGTCAGGTCCAAGTAACATTCCTTAACACATACAAACTCCAACCTCTACTCTCCCACTTGTACAAAGCAAGACAAACTGGCTCATCTTCAAGACAATGGCTGTATTCTAACCACCCTGTATGTATTCTGGCCTACACCTGTCTCTTGCAGTAAATAATCTTGTGACCAGTGGAATATACTTTGCATGCATGCATGCACCCGAGACCAGCCACCTGCACTGTGTTCGAGTTACCCGTGGAAGACGAGTCTGTTGGCATGCCATTCTCGTGGCAGCTGATGTGTGCCACAACTGTGTACAGCTTGGGTACTCTTCAGGCGCAAAAAACGAAGGAAAGATGTCACAAAACAGTTGTGAAAAAGAATGCGTCGTCGGCAGGATTCGAACCTGCGCGGGAAGATCCCAATAGATTTCTAGTCTATCGCCTTAACCACTCGGCCACGACGACCGTTGCTGTCAGATGTGGGAAACATGCCTCTGGTCTATGCAAACTAACTTCTCCACACGCTCCAAAATATGTCAGGCCCAAGTAACATTCCTTAACACATACAAACTCCAACCTCTACTCTCCCACTTGTACAAAGCAAGACAAACTGGCTCATCTTCAAGACAATGGCTGTATTCTAACCACCCTGTATGTATTCTGGCCTACACCTGTCTCTTGCAGTAAATAATCTTGTGCCCAGTGGAATATACTTTGCATGCATGCATGCACCCGAGACCAGCCACCTGCACTGTGTTCGAGTTACCCGTGGAAGACGAGTCTGTTGGCATGCCATTCTCGTGGCAGCTGATGTGTGCCACAACTGTGTACAGCTTGGGTACTCTTCAGGCGCAAAAAACGAAGGAAACATGTCACAAAACAGTTGTGAAAAAGAATGCGTCGTCGGCAGGATTCGAACCTGCGCGGGAAGATCCCAATAGATTTCTAGTCTATCGCCTTAACCACTCGGCCACGACGACCGTTGCTGTCAAATGTGGGAAACATGCCTCTGGTCTATGCAAACTAACTTCTCCACACGCTCCAAAATATGTCAGGCCCAAGTAACATTCCTTAACACATACAAACTCCAACCTCTACTCTCCCACTTGTACAAAGCAAGACAAACTGGCTCATCTTCAAGACAATGGCTGTATTCTAACCACCCTGTATGTATTCTGGCCTACACCTGTCTCTTGCAGTAAATAATCTTGTGCCCAGTGGAATATACTTTGCATGCATGCATGCACCCGAGACCAGCCACCTGCACTGTGTTCGAGTTACCCGTGGAAGACGAGTCTGTTGGCATGCCATTCTCGTGGCAGCTGATGTGTGCCACAACTGTGTACAGCTTGGGTACTCTTCAGGCGCAAAAAACGAAGGAAACATGTCACAAAACAGTTGTGAAAAAGAATGCGTCGTCGGCAGGATTCGAACCTGCGCGGGAAGATCCCAATAGATTTCTAGTCTATCGCCTTAACCACTCGGCCACGACGACCGTTGCTGTCAGATGTGGGAAACATGCCTCTGGTCTATGCAAACTAACTTCTCCACACGCTCCAAAATATGTCAGGTCCAAGTAACATTCCTTAACACATACAAACTCCAACCTCTACTCTCCCACTTGTACAAAGCAAGACAAACTGGCTCATCTTCAAGACAATGGCTGTATTCTAACCACCCTGTATGTATTCTGGCCTACACCTGTCTCTTGCAGTAAATAATCTTGTGACCAGTGGAATATACTTTGCATGCATGCATGCACCCGAGACCAGCCACCTGCACTGTGTTCGAGTTACCCGTGGAAGACGAGTCTGTTGGCATGCCATTCTCGTGGCAGCTGATGTGTGCCACAACTGTGTACAGCTTGGGTACTCTTCAGGCGCAAAAAACGAAGGAAAGATGTCACAAAACAGTTGTGAAAAAGAATGCGTCGTCGGCAGGATTCGAACCTGCGCGGGAAGATCCCAATAGATTTCTAGTCTATCGCCTTAACCACTCGGCCACGACGACCGTTGCTGTCAGATGTGGGAAACATGCCTCTGGTCTATGCAAACTAACTTCTCCACACGCTCCAAAATATGTCAGGCCCAAGTAACATTCCTTAACACATACAAACTCCAACCTCTACTCTCCCACTTGTACAAAGCAAGACAAACTGGCTCATCTTCAAGACAATGGCTGTATTCTAACCACCCTGTATGTATTCTGGCCTACACCTGTCTCTTGCAGTAAATAATCTTGTGACCAGTGGAATATACTTTGCATGCATGCATGCACCCGAGACCAGCCACCTGCACTGTGTTCGAGTTACCCGTGGAAGACGAGTCTGTTGGCATGCCATTCTCGTGGCAGCTGATGTGTGCCACAACTGTGTACAGCTTGGGTACTCTTCAGGCGCAAAAAACGAAGGAAACATGTCACAAAACAGTTGTGAAAAAGAATGCGTCGTCGGCAGGATTCGAACCTGCGCGGGAAGATCCCAATAGATTTCTAGTCTATCGCCTTAACCACTCGGCCACGACGACCGTTGCTGTCAGATGTGGGAAACATGCCTCTGGTCTATGCAAACTAACTTCTCCACACGCTCCAAAATATGTCAGGCCCAAGTAACATTCCTTAACACATACAAACTCCAACCTCTACTCTCCCACTTGTACAAAGCAAGACAAACTGGCTCATCTTCAAGACAATGGCTGTATTCTAACCACCCTGTATGTATTCTGGCCTACACCTGTCTCTTGCAGTAAATAATCTTGTGACCAGTGGAATATACTTTGCATGCATGCATGCACCCGAGACCAGCCACCTGCACTGTGTTCGAGTTACCCGTGGAAGACGAGTCTGTTGGCATGCCATTCTCGTGGCAGCTGATGTGTGCCACAACTGTGTACAGCTTGGGTACTCTTCAGGCGCAAAAAACGAAGGAAACATGTCACAAAACAGTTGTGAAAAAGAATGCGTCGTCGGCAGGATTCGAACCTGCGCGGGAAGATCCCAATAGATTTCTAGTCTATCGCCTTAACCACTCGGCCACGACGACCGTTGCTGTCAGATGTGGGAAACATGCCTCTGGTCTATGCAAACTAACTTCTCCACACGCTCCAAAATATGTCAGGCCCAAGTAACATTCCTTAACACATACAAACTCCAACCTCTACTCTCCCACTTGTACAAAGCAAGACAAACTGGCTCATCTTCAAGACAATGGCTGTATTCTAACCACCCTGTATGTATTCTGGCCTACACCTGTCTCTTGCAGTAAATAATCTTGTGCCCAGTGGAATATACTTTGCATGCATGCATGCACCCGAGACCAGCCACCTGCACTGTGTTCGAGTTACCCGTGGAAGACGAGTCTGTTGGCATGCCATTCTCGTGGCAGCTGATGTGTGCCACAACTGTGTACAGCTTGGGTACTCTTCAGGCGCAAAAAACGAAGGAAACATGTCACAAAACAGTTGTGAAAAAGAATGCGTCGTCGGCAGGATTCGAACCTGCGCGGGAAGATCCCAATAGATTTCTAGTCTATCGCCTTAACCACTCGGCCACGACGACCGTTGCTGTCAGATGTGGGAAACATGCCTCTGGTCTATGCAAACTAACTTCTCCACCGCTCCAAAATATGTCAGGTCCAAGTAACATTCCTTAACACATACAAACTCCAACCTCTACTCTCCCACTTGTACAAAGCAAGACAAACTGGCTCATCTTCAAGACAATGGCTGTATTCTAACCACCCTGTATGTATTCTGGCCTACACCTGTCTCTTGCAGTAAATAATCTTGTGACCAGTGGAATATACTTTGCATGCATGCATGCACCCGAGACCAGCCACCTGCACTGTGTTCGAGTTACCCGTGGAAGACGAGTCTGTTGGCATGCCATTCTCGTGGCAGCTGATGTGTGCCACAACTGTGTACAGCTTGGGTACTCTTCAGGCGCAAAAAACGAAGGAAAGATGTCACAAAACAGTTGTGAAAAAGAATGCGTCGTCGGCAGGATTCGAACCTGCGCGGGAAGATCCCAATAGATTTCTAGTCTATCGCCTTAACCACTCGGCCACGACGACCGTTGCTGTCAGATGTGGGAAACATGCCTCTGGTCTATGCAAACTAACTTCTCCACACGCTCCAAAATATGTCAGGTCCAAGTAACATTCCTTAACACATACAAACTCCAACCTCTACTCTCCCACTTGTACAAAGCAAGACAAACTGGCTCATCTTCAAGACAATGGCTGTATTCTAACCACCCTGTATGTATTCTGGCCTACACCTGTCTCTTGCAGTAAATAATCTTGTGCCCAGTGGAATATACTTTGCATGCATGCATGCACCCGAGACCAGCCACCTGCACTGTGTTCGAGTTACCCGTGGAAGACGAGTCTGTTGGCATGCCATTCTCGTGGCAGCTGATGTGTGCCACAACTGTGTACAGCTTGGGTACTCTTCAGGCGCAAAAAACGAAGGAAACATGTCACAAAACAGTTGTGAAAAAGAATGCGTCGTCGGCAGGATTCGAACCTGCGCGGGAAGATCCCAATAGATTTCTAGTCTATCGCCTTAACCACTCGGCCACGACGACCGTTGCTGTCAGATGTGGGAAACATGCCTCTGGTCTATGCAAACTAACTTCTCCACACGCTCCAAAATATGTCAGGTCCAAGTAACATTCCTTAACACATACAAACTCCAACCTCTACTCTCCCACTTGTACAAAGCAAGACAAACTGGCTCATCTTCAAGACAATGGCTGTATTCTAACCACCCTGTATGTATTCTGGCCTACACCTGTCTCTTGCAGTAAATAATCTTGTGACCAGTGGAATATACTTTGCATGCATGCATGCACCCGAGACCAGCCACCTGCACTGTGTTCGAGTTACCCGTGGAAGACGAGTCTGTTGGCATGCCATTCTCGTGGCAGCTGATGTGTGCCACAACTGTGTACAGCTTGGGTACTCTTCAGGCGCAAAAAACGAAGGAAACATGTCACAAAACAGTTGTGAAAAAGAATGCGTCGTCGGCAGGATTCGAACCTGCGCGGGAAGATCCCAATAGATTTCTAGTCTATCGCCTTAACCACTCGGCCACGACGACCGTTGCTGTCAGATGTGGGAAACATGCCTCTGGTCTATGCAAACTAACTTCTCCACACGCTCCAAAATATGTCAGGCCCAAGTAACATTCCTTAACACATACAAACTCCAACCTCTACTCTCCCACTTGTACAAAGCAAGACAAACTGGCTCATCTTCAAGACAATGGCTGTATTCTAACCACCCTGTATGTATTCTGGCCTACACCTGTCTCTTGCAGTAAATAATCTTGTGCCCAGTGGAATATACTTTGCATGCATGCATGCACCCGAGACCAGCCACCTGCACTGTGTTCGAGTTACCCGTGGAAGACGAGTCTGTTGGCATGCCATTCTCGTGGCAGCTGATGTGTGCCACAACTGTGTACAGCTTGGGTACTCTTCAGGCGCAAAAAACGAAGGAAACATGTCACAAAACAGTTGTGAAAAAGAATGCGTCGTCGGCAGGATTCGAACCTGCGCGGGAAGATCCCAATAGATTTCTAGTCTATCGCCTTAACCACTCGGCCACGACGACCGTTGCTGTCAGATGTGGGAAACATGCCTCTGGTCTATGCAAACTAACTTCTCCACACGCTCCAAAATATGTCAGGCCCAAGTAACATTCCTTAACACATACAAACTCCAACCTCTACTCTCCCACTTGTACAAAGCAAGACAAACTGGCTCATCTTCAAGACAATGGCTGTATTCTAACCACCCTGTATGTATTCTGGCCTACACCTGTCTCTTGCAGTAAATAATCTTGTGCCCAGTGGAATATACTTTGCATGCATGCATGCACCCGAGACCAGCCACCTGCACTGTGTTCGAGTTACCCGTGGAAGACGAGTCTGTTGGCATGCCATTCTCGTGGCAGCTGATGTGTGCCACAACTGTGTACAGCTTGGGTACTCTTCAGGCGCAAAAAACGAAGGAAACATGTCACAAAACAGTTGTGAAAAAGAATGCGTCGTCGGCAGGATTCGAACCTGCGCGGGAAGATCCCAATAGATTTCTAGTCTATCGCCTTAACCACTCGGCCACGACGACCGTTGCTGTCAGATGTGGGAAACATGCCTCTGGTCTATGCAAACTAACTTCTCCACACGCTCCAAAATATGTCAGGCCCAAGTAACATTCCTTAACACATACAAACTCCAACCTCTACTCTCCCACTTGTACAAAGCAAGACAAACTGGCTCATCTTCAAGACAATGGCTGTATTCTAACCACCCTGTATGTATTCTGGCCTACACCTGTCTCTTGCAGTAAATAATCTTGTGCCCAGTGGAATATACTTTGCATGCATGCATGCACCCGAGACCAGCCACCTGCACTGTGTTCGAGTTACCCGTGGAAGACGAGTCTGTTGGCATGCCATTCTCGTGGCAGCTGATGTGTGCCACAACTGTGTACAGCTTGGGTACTCTTCAGGCGCAAAAAACGAAGGAAAGATGTCACAAAACAGTTGTGAAAAAGAATGCGTCGTCGGCAGGATTCGAACCTGCGCGGGAAGATCCCAATAGATTTCTAGTCTATCGCCTTAACCACTCGGCCACGACGACCGTTGCTGTCAGATGTGGGAAACATGCCTCTGGTCTATGCAAACTAACTTCTCCACACGCTCCAAAATATGTCAGGCCCAAGTAACATTCCTTAACACATACAAACTCCAACCTCTACTCTCCCACTTGTACAAAGTAAGACAAACTGGCTCATCTTCAAGACAATGGCTGTATTCTAACCACCCTGTATGTATTCTGGCCTACACCTGTCTCTTGCAGTAAATAATCTTGTGACCAGTGGAATATACTTTGCATGCATGCATGCACCCGAGACCAGCCACCTGCACTGTGTTCGAGTTACCCGTGGAAGACGAGTCTGTTGGCATGCCATTCTCGTGGCAGCTGATGTGTGCCACAACTGTGTACAGCTTGGGTACTCTTCAGGCGCAAAAAACGAAGGAAACATGTCACAAAACAGTTGTGAAAAAGAATGCGTCGTCGGCAGGATTCGAACCTGCGCGGGAAGATCCCAATAGATTTCTAGTCTATCGCCTTAACCACTCGGCCACGACGACCGTTGCTGTCAGATGTGGGAAACATGCCTCTGGTCTATGCAAACTAACTTCTCCACACTCTCCAAAATATGTCAGGCCCAAGTAACATTCCTTAACACATACAAACTCCAACCTCTACTCTCCCACTTGTACAAAGCAAGACAAACTGGCTCATCTTCAAGACAATGGCTGTATTCTAACCACCCTGTATGTATTCTGGCCTACACCTGTCTCTTGCAGTAAATAATCTTGTGCCCAGTGGAATATACTTTGCATGCATGCATGCACCCGAGACCAGCCACCTGCACTGTGTTCGAGTTACCCGTGGAAGACGAGTCTGTTGGCATGCCATTCTCGTGGCAGCTGATGTGTGCCACAACTGTGTACAGCTTGGGTACTCTTCAGGCGCAAAAAACGAAGGAAAGATGTCACAAAACAGTTGTGAAAAAGAATGCGTCGTCGGCAGGATTCGAACCTGCGCGGGAAGATCCCAATAGATTTCTAGTCTATCGCCTTAACCACTCGGCCACGACGACCGTTGCTGTCAGATGTGGGAAACATGCCTCTGGTCTATGCAAACTAACTTCTCCACACGCTCCAAAATATGTCAGGCCCAAGTAACATTCCTTAACACATACAAACTCCAACCTCTACTCTCCCACTTGTACAAAGCAAGACAAACTGGCTCATCTTCAAGACAATGGCTGTATTCTAACCACCCTGTATGTATTCTGGCCTACACCTGTCTCTTGCAGTAAATAATCTTGTGACCAGTGGAATATACTTTGCATGCATGCATGCACCCGAGACCAGTCACCTGCACTGTGTTCGAGTTACCCGTGGAAGACGAGTCTGTTGGCATGCCATTCTCGTGGCAGCTGATGTGTGCCACAACTGTGTACAGCTTGGGTACTCTTCAGGCGCAAAAAACGAAGGAAACATGTCACAAAACAGTTGTGAAAAAGAATGCGTCGTCGGTAGGATTCGAACCTGCGCGGGAAGATCCCAATAGATTTCTAGTCTATCGCCTTAACCACTCGGCCACGACGACCGTTGCTGTCAGATGTGGGAAACATGCCTGTGGTCTATGCAAACTAACTTCTCCACACGCTCCAAAATATGTCAGGCCCAAGTAACATTCCTTAACACATACAAACTCCAACCTCTACTCTCCCACTTGTACAAAGTAAGACAAACTGGCTCATCTTCAAGACAATGGCTGTATTCTAACCACCCTGTATGTATTCTGGCCTACACCTGTCTCTTGCAGTAAATAATCTTGTGCCCAGTGGAATATACTTTGCATGCATGCATGCACCCGAGACCAGCCACCTGCACTGTGTTCGAGTTACCCGTGGAAGACGAGTCTGTTGGCATGCCATTCTCGTGGCAGCTGATGTGTGCCACAACTGTGTACAGCTTGGGTACTCTTCAGGCGCAAAAAACGAAGGAAAGATGTCACAAAACAGTTGTGAAAAAGAATGCGTCGTCGGCAGGATTCGAACCTGCGCGGGAAGATCCCAATAGATTTCTAGTCTATCGCCTTAACCACTCGGCCACGACGACCGTTGCTGTCAGATGTGGGAAACATGCCTCTGGTCTATGCAAACTAACTTCTCCACACGCTCCAAAATATGTCAGGCCCAAGTAACATTCCTTAACACATACAAACTCCAACCTCTACTCTCCCACTTGTACAAAGCAAGACAAACTGGCTCATCTTCAAGACAATGGCTGTATTCTAACCACCCTGTATGTATTCTGGCTTACACCTGTCTCTTGCAGTAAATAATCTTGTGCCCAGTGGAATATACTTTGCATGCATGCATGCACCCGAGACCAGCCACCTGCACTGTGTTCGAGTTACCCGTGGAAGACGAGTCTGTTGGCATGCCATTCTCGTGGCAGCTGATGTGTGCCACAACTGTGTACAGCTTGGGTACTCTTCAGGCGCAAAAAACGAAGGAAACATGTCACAAAACAGTTGTGAAAAAGAATGCGTCGTCGGCAGGATTCGAACCTGCGCGGGAAGATCCCAATAGATTTCTAGTCTATCGCCTTAACCACTCGGCCACGACGACCGTTGCTGTCAGATGTGGGAAACATGCCTCTGGTCTATGCAAACTAACTTCTCCACACGCTCCAAAATATGTCAGGCCCAAGTAACATTCCTTAACACATACAAACTCCAACCTCTACTCTCCCACTTGTACAAAGCAAGACAAACTGGCTCATCTTCAAGACAATGGCTGTATTCTAACCACCCTGTATGTATTCTGGCCTACACCTGTCTCTTGCAGTAAATAATCTTGTGCCCAGTGGAATATACTTTGCATGCATGCATGCACCCGAGACCAGCCACCTGCACTGTGTTCGAGTTACCCGTGGAAGACGAGTCTGTTGGCATGCCATTCTCGTGGCAGCTGATGTGTGCCACAACTGTGTACAGCTTGGGTACTCTTCAGGCGCAAAAAACGAAGGAAACATGTCACAAAACAGTTGTGAAAAAGAATGCGTCGTCGGCAGGATTCGAACCTGCGCGGGAAGATCCCAATAGATTTCTAGTCTATCGCCTTAACCACTCGGCCACGACGACCGTTGCTGTCAGATGTGGGAAACATGCCTCTGGTCTATGCAAACTAACTTCTCCACACTCTCCAAAATATGTCAGGCCCAAGTAACATTCCTTAACACATACAAACTCCAACCTCTACTCTCCCACTTGTACAAAGCAAGACAAACTGGCTCATCTTCAAGACAATGGCTGTATTCTAACCACCCTGTATGTATTCTGGCCTACACCTGTCTCTTGCAGTAAATAATCTTGTGACCAGTGGAATATACTTTGCATGCATGCATGCACCCGAGACCAGCCACCTGCACTGTGTTCGAGTTACCCGTGGAAGACGAGTCTGTTGGCATGCCATTCTCGTGGCAGCTGATGTGTGCCACAACTGTGTACAGCTTGGGTACTCTTCAGGCGCAAAAAACGAAGGAAAGATGTCACAAAACAGTTGTGAAAAAGAATGCGTCGTCGGCAGGATTCGAACCTGCGCGGGAAGATCCCAATAGATTTCTAGTCTATCGCCTTAACCACTCGGCCACGACGACCGTTGCTGTCAGATGTGGGAAACATGCCTCTGGTCTATGCAAACTAACTTCTCCACACGCTCCAAAATATGTCAGGCCCAAGTAACATTCCTTAACACATACAAACTCCAACCTCTACTCTCCCACTTGTACAAAGTAAGACAAACTGGCTCATCTTCAAGACAATGGCTGTATTCTAACCACCCTGTATGTATTCTGGCCTACACCTGTCTCTTGCAGTAAATAATCTTGTGCCCAGTGGAATATACTTTGCATGCATGCATGCACCCGAGACCAGCCACCTGCACTGTGTTCGAGTTACCCGTGGAAGACGAGTCTGTTGGCATGCCATTCTCGTGGCAGCTGATGTGTGCCACAACTGTGTACAGCTTGGGTACTCTTCAGGCGCAAAAAACGAAGGAAAGATGTCACAAAACAGTTGTGAAAAAGAATGCGTCGTCGGCAGGATTCGAACCTGCGCGGGAAGATCCCAATAGATTTCTAGTCTATCGCCTTAACCACTCGGCCACGACGACCGTTGCTGTCAGATGTGGGAAACATGCCTCTGGTCTATGCAAACTAACTTCTCCACACGCTCCAAAATATGTCAGGCCCAAGTAACATTCCTTAACACATACAAACTCCAACCTCTACTCTCCCACTTGTACAAAGCAAGACAAACTGGCTCATCTTCAAGACAATGGCTGTATTCTAACCACCCTGTATGTATTCTGGCCTACACCTGTCTCTTGCAGTAAATAATCTTGTGCCCAGTGGAATATACTTTGCATGCATGCATGCACCCGAGACCAGCCACCTGCACTGTGTTCGAGTTACCCGTGGAAGACGAGTCTGTTGGCATGCCATTCTCGTGGCAGCTGATGTGTGCCACAACTGTGTACAGCTTGGGTACTCTTCAGGCGCAAAAAACGAAGGAAAGATGTCACAAAACAGTTGTGAAAAAGAATGCGTCGTCGGCAGGATTCGAACCTGCGCGGGAAGATCCCAATAGATTTCTAGTCTATCGCCTTAACCACTCGGCCACGACGACCGTTGCTGTCAGATGTGGGAAACATGCCTCTGGTCTATGCAAAGTAACTTCTCCACACTCTCCAAAATATGTCAGGCCCAAGTAACATTCCTTAACACATACAAACTCCAACCTCTACTCTCCCACTTGTACAAAGCAAGACAAACTGGCTCATCTTCAAGACAATGGCTGTATTCTAACCACCCTGTATGTATTCTGGCCTACACCTGTCTCTTGCAGTAAATAATCTTGTGCCCAGTGGAATATACTTTGCATGCATGCATGCACCCGAGACCAGCCACCTGCACTGTGTTCGAGTTACCCGTGGAAGACGAGTCTGTTGGCATGCCATTCTCGTGGCAGCTGATGTGTGCCACAACTGTGTACAGCTTGGGTACTCTTCAGGCGCAAAAAACGAAGGAAACATGTCACAAAACAGTTGTGAAAAAGAATGCGTCGTCGGCAGGATTCGAACCTGCGCGGGAAGATCCCAATAGATTTCTAGTCTATCGCCTTAACCACTCGGCCACGACGACCGTTGCTGTCAGATGTGGGAAACATGCCTCTGGTCTATGCAAAGTAACTTCTCCACACGCTCCAAAATATGTCAGGCCCAAGTAACATTCCTTAACACATACAAACTCCAACCTCTACTCTCCCACTTGTACAAAGCAAGACAAACTGGCTCATCTTCAAGACAATGGCTGTATTCTAACCACCCTGTATGTATTCTGGCCTACACCTGTCTCTTGCAGTAAATAATCTTGTGCCCAGTGGAATATACTTTGCATGCATGCATGCACCCGAGACCAGCCACCTGCACTGTGTTCGAGTTACCCGTGGAAGACGAGTCTGTTGGCATGCCATTCTCGTGGCAGCTGATGTGTGCCACAACTGTGTACAGCTTGGGTACTCTTCAGGCGCAAAAAACGAAGGAAAGATGTCACAAAACAGTTGTGAAAAAGAATGCGTCGTCGGCAGGATTCGAACCTGCGCGGGAAGATCCCAATAGATTTCTAGTCTATCGCCTTAACCACTCGGCCACGACGACCGTTGCTGTCAGATGTGGGAAACATGCCTCTGGTCTATGCAAACTAACTTCTCCACACTCTCCAAAATATGTCAGGCCCAAGTAACATTCCTTAACACATACAAACTCCAACCTCTACTCTCCCACTTGTACAAAGCAAGACAAACTGGCTCATCTTCAAGACAATGGCTGTATTCTAACCACCCTGTATGTATTCTGGCCTACACCTGTCTCTTGCAGTAAATAATCTTGTGCCCAGTGGAATATACTTTGCATGCATGCATGCACCCGAGACCAGCCACCTGCACTGTGTTCGAGTTACCCGTGGAAGACGAGTCTGTTGGCATGCCATTCTCGTGGCAGCTGATGTGTGCCACAACTGTGTACAGCTTGGGTACTCTTCAGGCGCAAAAAACGAAGGAAAGATGTCACAAAACAGTTGTGAAAAAGAATGCGTCGTCGGCAGGATTCGAACCTGCGCGGGAAGATCCCAATAGATTTCTAGTCTATCGCCTTAACCACTCGGCCACGACGACCGTTGCTGTCAGATGTGGGAAACATGCCTCTGGTCTATGCAAACTAACTTCTCCACACGCTCCAAAATATGTCAGGCCCAAGTAACATTCCTTAACACATACAAACTCCAACCTCTACTCTCCCACTTGTACAAAGCAAGACAAACTGGCTCATCTTCAAGACAATGGCTGTATTCTAACCACCCTGTATGTATTCTGGCCTACACCTGTCTCTTGCAGTAAATAATCTTGTGCCCAGTGGAATATACTTTGCATGCATGCATGCACCCGAGACCAGCCACCTGCACTGTGTTCGAGTTACCCGTGGAAGACGAGTCTGTTGGCATGCCATTCTCGTGGCAGCTGATGTGTGCCACAACTGTGTACAGCTTGGGTACTCTTCAGGCGCAAAAAACGAAGGAAAGATGTCACAAAACAGTTGTGAAAAAGAATGCGTCGTCGGCAGGATTCGAACCTGCGCGGGAAGATCCCAATAGATTTCTAGTCTATCGCCTTAACCACTCGGCCACGACGACCGTTGCTGTCAGATGTGGGAAACATGCCTCTGGTCTATGCAAACTAACTTCTCCACACGCTCCAAAATATGTCAGGCCCAAGTAACATTCCTTAACACATACAAACTCCAACCTCTACTCTCCCACTTGTACAAAGCAAGACAAACTGGCTCATCTTCAAGACAATGGCTGTATTCTAACCACCCTGTATGTATTCTGGCCTACACCTGTCTCTTGCAGTAAATAATCTTGTGCCCAGTGGAATATACTTTGCATGCATGCATGCACCCGAGACCAGCCACCTGCACTGAGTTCGAGTTACCCGTGGAAGACGAGTCTGTTGGCATGCCATTCTCGTGGCAGCTGATGTGTGCCACAACTGTGTACAGCTTGGGTACTCTTCAGGCGCAAAAAACGAAGGAAACATGTCACAAAACAGTTGTGAAAAAGAATGCGTCGTCGGCAGGATTCGAACCTGCGCGGGAAGATCCCAATAGATTTCTAGTCTATCGCCTTAACCACTCGGCCACGACGACCGTTGCTGTCAGATGTGGGAAACATGCCTCTGGTCTATGCAAACTAACTTCTCCACACTCTCCAAAATATGTCAGGCCCAAGTAACATTCCTTAACACATACAAACTCCAACCTCTACTCTCCCACTTGTACAAAGCAAGACAAACTGGCTCATCTTCAAGACAATGGCTGTATTCTAACCACCCTGTATGTATTCTGGCCTACACCTGTCTCTTGCAGTAAATAATCTTGTGACCAGTGGAATATACTTTGCATGCATGCATGCACCCGAGACCAGCCACCTGCACTGTGTTCGAGTTACCCGTGGAAGACGAGTCTGTTGGCATGCCATTCTCGTGGCAGCTGATGTGTGCCACAACTGTGTACAGCTTGGGTACTCTTCAGGCGCAAAAAACGAAGGAAACATGTCACAAAACAGTTGTGAAAAAGAATGCGTCGTCGGCAGGATTCAAACCTGCGCGGGAAGATCCCAATAGATTTCTAGTCTATCGCCTTAACCACTCGGCCACGACGACCGTTGCTGTCAGATGTGGGAAACATGCCTCTGGTCTATGCAAACTAACTTCTCCACACTCTCCAAAATATGTCAGGCCCAAGTAACATTCCTTAACACATACAAACTCCAACCTCTACTCTCCCACTTGTACAAAGCAAGACAAACTGGCTCATCTTCAAGACAATGGCTGTATTCTAACCACCCTGTATGTATTCTGGCCTACACCTGTCTCTTGCAGTAAATAATCTTGTGACCAGTGGAATATACTTTGCATGCATGCATGCACCCGAGACCAGCCACCTGCACTGTGTTCGAGTTACCCGTGGAAGACGAGTCTGTTGGCATGCCATTCTCGTGGCAGCTGATGTGTGCCACAACTGTGTACAGCTTGGGTACTCTTCAGGCGCAAAAAACGAAGGAAAGATGTCACAAAACAGTTGTGAAAAAGAATGCGTCGTCGGCAGGATTCGAACCTGCGCGGGAAGATCCCAATAGATTTCTAGTCTATCGCCTTAACCACTCGGCCACGACGACCGTTGCTGTCAGATGTGGGAAACATGCCTCTGGTCTATGCAAACTAACTTCTCCACACGCTCCAAAATATGTCAGGCCCAAGTAACATTCCTTAACACATACAAACTCCAACCTCTACTCTCCCACTTGTACAAAGGAAGACAAACTGGCTCATCTTCAAGACAATGGCTGTATTCTAACCACCCTGTATGTATTCTGGCCTACACCTGTCTCTTGCAGTAAATAATCTTGTGCCCAGTGGAATATACTTTGCATGCATGCATGCACCCGAGACCAGCCACCTGCACTGTGTTCGAGTTACCCGTGGAAGACGAGTCTGTTGGCATGCCATTCTCGTGGCAGCTGATGTGTGCCACAACTGTGTACAGCTTGGGTACTCTTCAGGCGCAAAAAACGAAGGAAAGATGTCACAAAACAGTTGTGAAAAAGAATGCGTCGTCGGCAGGATTCGAACCTGCGCGGGAAGATCCCAATAGATTTCTAGTCTATCGCCTTAACCACTCGGCCACGACGACCGTTGCTGTCAGATGTGGGAAACATGCCTCTGGTCTATGCAAACTAACTTCTCCACACTCTCCAAAATATGTCAGGCCCAAGTAACATTCCTTAACACATACAAACTCCAACCTCTACTCTCCCACTTGTACAAAGCAAGACAAACTGGCTCATCTTCAAGACAATGGCTGTATTCTAACCACCCTGTATGTATTCTGGCCTACACCTGTCTCTTGCAGTAAATAATCTTGTGCCCAGTGGAATATACTTTGCATGCATGCATGCACCCGAGACCAGCCACCTGCACTGTGTTCGAGTTACCCGTGGAAGACGAGTCTGTTGGCATGCCATTATCGTGGCAGCTGATGTGTGCCACAACTGTGTACAGCTTGGGTACTCTTCAGGCGCAAAAAACGAAGGAAAGATGTCACAAAACAGTTGTGAAAAAGAATGCGTCGTCGGCAGGATTCGAACCTGCGCGGGAAGATCCCAATAGATTTCTAGTCTATCGCCTTAACCACTCGGCCACGACGACCGTTGCTGTCAGATGTGGGAAACATGCCTCTGGTCTATGCAAACTAACTTCTCCACACGCTCCAAAATATGTCAGGCCCAAGTAACATTCCTTAACACATACAAACTCCAACCTCTACTCTCCCACTTGTACAAAGCAAGACAAACTGGCTCATCTTCAAGACAATGGCTGTATTCTAACCACCCTGTATGTATTCTGGCCTACACCTGTCTCTTGCAGTAAATAATCTTGTGCCCAGTGGAATATACTTTGCATGCATGCATGCACCCGAGACCAGCCACCTGCACTGTGTTCGAGTTACCCGTGGAAGACGAGTCTGTTGGCATGCCATTCTCGTGGCAGCTGATGTGTGCCACAACTGTGTACAGCTTGGGTACTCTTCAGGCGCAAAAAACGAAGGAAAGATGTCACAAAACAGTTGTGAAAAAGAATGCGTCGTCGGCAGGATTCGAACCTGCGCGGGAAGATCCCAATAGATTTCTAGTCTATCGCCTTAACCACTCGGCCACGACGACCGTTGCTGTCAGATGTGGGAAACATGCCTCTGGTCTATGCAAACTAACTTCTCCACACGCTCCAAAATATGTCAGGCCCAAGTAACATTCCTTAACACATACAAACTCCAACCTCTACTCTCCCACTTGTACAAAGCAAGACAAACTGGCTCATCTTCAAGACAATGGCTGTATTCTAACCACCCTGTATGTATTCTGGCCTACACCTGTCTCTTGCAGTAAATAATCTTGTGCCCAGTGGAATATACTTTGCATGCATGCATGCACCCGAGACCAGCCACCTGCACTGTGTTCGAGTTACCCGTGGAAGACGAGTCTGTTGGCATGCCATTCTCGTGGCAGCTGATGTGTGCCACAACTGTGTACAGCTTGGGTACTCTTCAGGCGCAAAAAACGAAGGAAAGATGTCACAAAACAGTTGTGAAAAAGAATGCGTCGTCGGCAGGATTCGAACCTGCGCGGGAAGATCCCAATAGATTTCTAGTCTATCGCCTTAACCACTCGGCCACGACGACCGTTGCTGTCAGATGTGGGAAACATGCCTCTGGTCTATGCAAACTAACTTCTCCACACGCTCCAAAATATGTCAGGCCCAAGTAACATTCCTTAACACATACAAACTCCAACCTCTACTCTCCCACTTGTACAAAGCAAGACAAACTGGCTCATCTTCAAGACAATGGCTGTATTCTAACCACCCTGTATGTATTCTGGCCTACACCTGTCTCTTGCAGTAAATAATCTTGTGCCCAGTGGAATATACTT